>NC_134357.1:116909159-116978920 GCF_048569485.1 Anomaloglossus baeobatrachus
TATATATATATATATATATATATATATATATATATATATATATATATATATATATATATATATATATATATAGTTCGGCACTCAGGGGAGTCCAGCACCGGCAGACCGGTGTGGCTTACCAACCGCTTGTGTGGCCACCAGATTCCCTGCCCCGGGTCTCCCTCAGCTGCAGCCAGAAGTTCTCCACCGCAGACTGTGGTAAAAAAAAAAATGGCTGACGGCGTTCTCTGAAGAGGAGGGAGGCGTGGGCGTAGTCAAAAGTGCGGGAATCTGGTGCCCCAGCGTGAGTAGTGAGGGGGGCGGAGGACAGCTCAGTGTACTCCAGCCCTCACTGTCGGCGTCATACCGACCGTCCCGCCCTTTTCCCTGACTGGCAGGCCTGGGGGCGGGAGAATCCAATACTAGGCCGCAAAAGCCGGGGACTAAAGTTAAAACCGCGGCCGGCCGGCAGTGCACGGTCGGCGCGGTAGTCCCGGACCCATATCCCCGCCGCAGTCGCTGCAGCGTCCGGGCCCAAGGTGCTTTATGCGCCGTCCCAACGGGGACACAGAGTACCTGTGGATGCAGGGCCATGTCCCTGACGATACTCCGTCTCCTGTCCGGCAGATTCCCCCAGGGGCTGCGGAGGGAGACCGGTCCCAGTGTCTGGATGACCGGATAGGATCCCACTTCCCCAGAGCCCCTAAGGGATGGGGAAGGAAAACGGCATGTGGCTCCAGCCTGTGTACCCGCAATGGGTACCTCAACCTTAACAACACCGCCGACCTGAGTGGGGTGAGAAGGGAGCATGCCGGGGGCCCCATAGGGGCCCTCTTTTCTTCCATCCGATAAAGTCAGCAGCTGCTGCTGACTAAAACGTGGAGCTTGCGTGAATGTGTGCCTCCTTCAACACAAAGCAAAAAACTGAGGGGCCCGTGATGCACGGGAGGGTGTATAGCAGAGGGGAGGGGTTACACTTTTTAAAGTGTAATTACTTTGTGTGGCCTCCAGAGGCAGAAGCTATACACCCAATTGTCTGGGTCTCCCAATGGAGCGACAAAGAAAATGAACAAGTATCCTAGTCTATCATAATCTACATCTCCATTAAGCCAAAATACCAGTTCCCATTTTCCTTGAACTACCCTCTTTAGGCTGCGTACACACATCAGTTTTTGATCAGGCGCAATCCGGCAGAAAAATGAAAAACGCATCCGGCGTCTGTTGACGCCGGATGCATTTTTTCCCCCATAGACTTTTATTAGCGCCGGATGGCCTTGCGTTCCATCCAGCTTTCGCCGGATCCAGCTAAGTTTGCTTGTCCTGCGGCCAGATGAACGTTTGTGTGTCCGGCAAAACAAAAAACATATCACGCCGGATCCGGCGCTTTTTATAATTGACACATGTTTTATATGGACGCCGGATCCGGCGTAATACGGCAAAAAATGGATTACGGCAGCCGGATCAGTTTTTTTTTTTTTTAACTGCGCATGCTCAGTATCAAAACGGATCCGTCAAAAAACGAACAAACGGATGGAAAAAACTGATGCGACTGATCAGTTTTTTTCGCCGGATCCATCGCATCACTTTTTTCGACGGATTGTGCCTGATGGCAAAAAACGGGTGTGTGCACTTAGCCTTACAAGAATAGCATTATGGTAAAGAACAAAGTGAAAGCAATGATGAAACTGTTAAAAACACTAAAGATGTGTCAGTTCGTAAAGGATTTTACTTGCGTGAGTTATACTATTTTGCATGAGATTTGGGACTATTACAAAGGCAACATGAGCATCGAGGAGCATTTTCTGCATAGCCATCTTGCCTGAAATAATTGGTGGAGTTAATGATGAATAAAGGGGAATGATTCCACCATGATTTGAAGGTCATGATGGGATGGTATCGGGGTAGATAAGCTACATGAGATGGATGACTATTGTTGAAGCATCAGGGGAGATTGTCTACAGACTAAACCCTCCAGGAAAAGCTAGAAGTGAACATTTTTACCTTAAAGTGAACCTGTCAGGTCCCCTGTGTTCCCAGAATCATGACTAGTTCTGTGCACTTAACTATAATCCCTACCTAACAGTCCCAGCATATAGAAGCACGCAAACAGATCTTCAGAAAAAGTATTTCCAAAGACCGCTTATGAGACGCTAATGAGGGCTGTGTCTAGTCGCAGTGGCGTTCGTTCCCTGGCTAGTTGGAAAATTAGCATACCCGTGTGGGTGTGATGAAGGGAATTTTGTTACTTACCGTAAATTCCTTTTCTTCTAGCTCCTATTGGGAGACCCAGACGATTGGGTGTATAGCACTGCCTCCGGAGGCCACACAAAGCAATTACACTAAAAAGTGTAAGGCCCCTCCCCTTCTGGCTATACACCCCCAGTGGGATCACTGGCTCACCAGTTTTAGTGCAAAAGCAAGAAGGAGGAAAGCCAATAACTGGTTTAAACAAATTCACTCCGAAGTAACGTCGGAGAACTGAAAACCGTTCAACATGAACAACATGTGTACCCGAAAAACAACCAAAAGTCCCGAAGGACAACAGGGCGGGTGCTGGGTCTCCCAATAGGAGCTAGAAGAAAAGGAATTTACGGTAAGTAACAAAATTCCCTTCTTCGGCGCTCCATTGGGAGACCCAGACGATTGGGACGTCCAAAAGCTGTCCCTGGGTGGGTAAAGAAATACCTCATGTTAGAGCTGCGAAGACAGCCCTCCCCTACGGGGAGGCAACTGCCGCCTGCAGGACTCTTCTACCTAGGCTGGCGTCCGCCGAAGCATAGGTATGCACCTGATAATGTTTGGTGAAAGTGTGCAGACTCGACCAGGTAGCTGCCTGGCACACCTGTTGAGCCGTAGCCTGGTGTCGCAATGCCCAGGACGCACCCACGGCTCTGGTAGAATGGGCCTTCAGCCCTGATGGAACCGGAAGCCCAGCAGAACGGTAGGCTTCAAGAATTGGTTCTTTGATCCATCGAGCCAGGGTGGCCTTAGAAGCCTGCGACCCTTTGCGCTTACCAGCGACAAGGACAAAGAGTGCATCCGAACGGCGCAGGGGCGCCGTGCGGGAAATGTAGATTCTGAGTGCTCTCACCAGATCCAACAAATGTAAATCCCTTTCATACCGATGAACTGCATGCGGATAAAAGGAAGGCAAAGAGATATCCTGATTAAGATGAAAAGAGGATACCACCTTCGGGAGAGACTCCTGAATGGGGCGCAGCACTACCTTGTCCTGGTGGAAGACCAGGAAGGGAGCCTTGGAAGACAGCGCTGCTAGCTCAGACACTCTCCGAAGAGATGTGATCGCTACCAGAAAAGCCACTTTCTGTGATAGTCTAGAAAGTGAAACCTCCCTCAGAGGCTCGAAGGGCGGCTTCTGGAGGGCAACTAGTACCCTGTTCAGATCCCATGGATCTAACGGCCGCTTGTATGGGGGAACGATATGGCAAACCCCCTGTAGGAACGTGCGCACCTTAGAAAGTCGTGCTAGACGCTTCTGAAAAAAGACGGATAGCGCCGAGACTTGTCCTTTAAGGGAGCCGAGCGACAAACCTTTTTCTAACCCATATTGCAGGAAAGAAAGAAAGGTAGGCAATGCAAATGGCCAGGGAGACACTCCCTGAGCAGAGCACCAGGATAAGAATATCCTCCACGTTCTGTGGTAGATCTTAGCAGACGTGGGCTTCCTAGCCTGTCTCATGGTGGCAACGACCCCTTGGGGTAAGCCTGAAGACGCTAGGATCCAGGACTCAATGGCCACACAGTCAGGTTCAGGGCCGCAGAATTCCGATGGAAAAAAGGCCCTTGGGACAGTAAGTCTGGTCGGTCTGGTAGTGCCCACGGTTGGCCGACCGTGAGATGCCACAGATCCAGATACCACGCCCTCCTCGGCCAGTCTGGAGCGACGAGTATGACGCGGCTGCAGTCGGATCTGATCTTGCGTAGCACTCTGGGCAAGAGTGCCAGAGGTGGAAACACATAAGGGAGCCGGAACTGCGACCAATCTTGCACTAGGGCGTCTGCTGCTAGAGCTCTTTGATCGCGAGACCGTGCCATGAAGGTTGGGACCTTGTTGTTGTGCCGGGACGCCATTAGGTCGACGTCCGGCCTTCCCCATCGGCGACAGATTTCCTGAAACACGTCCGGGTGAAGGGACCATTCCCCTGCGTCCATGCCCTGGCGACTGAGGAAGTCTGCTTCCCAGTTTTCTACGCCGGGGATGTGAACCGCGGATATGGTGGAGGCCGTGGCTTCCACCCACATCATAATCCGCCGGACTTCCTGGAAGGCTTGCCGACTGCGTGTCCCCCCTTGGTGATTGATGTATGCCACCGCTGTGGAGTTGTCCGATTGAATTCGGATCTGCTTCCCTTCCAGCCACTGTTGGAAGGCTAGTAGGGCAAGATACACTGCTCTGATTTCCAGAACATTGATCTGAAGGGTGGACTCCTGCTGAGTCCACGTACCCTGAGCCCTGTGGTGGAGAAACACTGCTCCCCACCCTGACAGACTCGCGTCTGTCGTGACCACCGCCCAGGACGGTGGTAGGAAGGATCTTCCCTGTGATAATGAGGTGGAAAGGAGCCACCACTGCAGAGAGTCCTTGGCCGTCTGGGAAAGGGAGACTTTCCTGTCCAGGGATGTTGACTTCCCGTCCCATTGGCGGAGAATGTCCCATTGAAGTGGACGCAGATGAAACTGCGCAAACGGAACCGCCTCTATTGCCGCCACCATCTTCCCGAGGAAGTGCATGAGGCGTCTTAAGGAGTGCGACTGACTTTGAAGGAGAGCCTGCACCCCAGTCTGTAGAGACCGCTGCTTGTCCAGCGGAAGCTTCACTATCGCTGAGAGAGTATGAAACTCCATGTCAAGATACGTTAGTGATTGGGTCGGTGACAGATTTGACTTTGGGAAGTTGATGATCCACCCGAACGCCTGGAGAGTCTCCAGTGCAACATTCAGGTTGAGTTGGCATGCCTCTTGAGAGGGTGCCTTGACCAGTAGATCGTCCAAGTAAGGGATCACAGAGTGTCCGTGAGAGTGCAAGACTGCTACCACTGCCTCCATGATCTTGGTGAACACCCGAGGGGCTGTCGCCAGACCAAATGGCAGAGCTACGAACTGAAGATGGTCGTCTCCTATCACGAAGCGTAGAAAGCGTTGGTGCTCTGTAGCAATCGGCACGTGGAGATAAGCATCTTTGATGTCTATTGATGCTAGGAAATCTCCTTGAGACATTGAGGCAATGACTGAGCGGAGGGATTCCATCCGGAACCGCCTGGCGTTCACATGCTTGTTGAGCAGTTTTAGGTCCAGAACAGGACGGAAGGAGCCGTCCTTTTTTGGAACCACAAAGAGATTGGAGTAAAATCCTCGCCCCCGTTCCTGAGGGGGGACAGGGATCACGACTCCTTCTGCTCTTAGAGAGTCCACCGCCTGCAGCAGGGCATCTGCTCGGTTGGGGTGTGGGGAGGTTCTGAAGAACCGAAGTGGAGGCCGAGAACTGAACTCGATTCTGTACCCGCGAGACAAAATGTCTGTTACCCACCGGTCTTTGACCTGTGACAGCCAAATGTCGCAAAAGCGGGAGAGCCTGCCACCGACCGAGGATGCGGAGGGAGGAGGCCGAAAGTCATGAGGTAGCCGCTTTGGAAGCGGTTCCTCCATTTGCTTTCCTGGGGCGTGAGTGAGCCCGCCAGGAATCTGAGCTCCCTTGTTCTTTCTGAGTCCTTTTGGACGAGGAGAATTGGGCCTTGCCCGAGCCTCGAAAGGACCGAAACCTCGACTGCCACTTTTTCTGTTGAGGTTTACTTGCTCTGGGCTGTGGTAAGGAAGAGTCCTTACCCTTGGACTGTTTTATGATTTCAGCCAATGGCTCACCAAACAGTCTGTCTCTAGATAATGGCAAGCTGGTTAAGCATTTTTTGGAACCAGCATCTGCTTTCCAGTCCTTTAACCACAAGGCTCTGCGCAAAACCACAGAATTGGCGGACGCCATAGCGGTACGGCTCGTAGATTCTAGGACAGCATTGATAGCATAGGTCGCAAACGCAGACATTTGCGAAGTTAGGGACGCCACCTGCGGTACTGCTGGATGTATGATAGCATCCACCTGTGCTAAACCAGCTGAAATAGCTTGGAGTGCCCACACGGCCGCGAATGCTGGAGCAAACGACGCGCCGATAGCTTCATAGACAGATTTCAACCAAAGGTCCATCTGTCTGTCGTTGGCATCTTTAAGTGAAGCGCCATCCTCTACTGCGACTATGGATCTAGCCGCAAGCTTGGAAATTGGGGGATCCACCTTTGGACACTGGGTCCAGCGTTTGGCCACCTCAGAGGGAAAAGGATAACGGGTATCCTTAGAACGTTTAGAGAAACGCTTGTCTGGATGAGCGTCGTGTTTCTGGATCGATTCTCTGAAGTCAGAGTGGTCCAAAAAAGCACTTAATTTACGCTTGGGATACAGGAAATGGAACTTCTCCTGCTGTGCAGCTGCCTCCTCTGCTGAAGGAGCTGGGGGAGAAATATCCAACAGTCTATTAATTGCCGATATAAGGTCATTAACCATGGCGTCACCATCAGGGGCATCCAGATTGAGAGGGGCCTCAGGATTAGAATCCTGATCACCGTCCTCAGTCTCATCACAGAGAGACTCTTCTCGCTGAGACCCTGAGCAGTGTGATGACGTCGAGGGTCTTTCCCAGCGAGCTCGCTTAGGCTGCCTGGGACTGTCATCTGAGTCAGAGACTTCAGCCTGTGATGCTTGAGACCCCCTTGAAGTACGGATTAGTTCCAACTGAGGGGGACCGGAGAGCATAGACACAGCAGTGTCCATGGTCTGAGTGACTGGCCTGGACTGCAATGTCTCCAGGATTTTTGTCATAGTCACAGACATTTTATCAGCAAAAACTGCAAAGTCTGTCCCCGTCACCGGGGCAGGGTTCACAGGCGTCTCTGCCTGGGCCACTGCCACCATAGGCTCTGGCTGACGAAGTGCCACTGGGACTGAACATTGCACACAATGTGAGTCATTGGAGCCTGCCGGTAGATCAGCCCCACATGCAGTACAAACAGTGTACACAGCCTTTGTCTTGGCACCCTTGCGTTTTGCGGATGACATGTTGCTGCCTCCTCAGAGCAGTACAGGGTGTCCAGCCAAGAAGCGACCTTACAGTGCAAATATATATATATATATATATATGGTACCAAGAAAAAAGTACACTAATATAACACTGAGGCACTAGTGGGGCCAGCACTAAAGTGCTGCTTACCGCCCGCTTAGGAGCGGGTGTGTGGTCGCCGAAATCCCTTTAGTCTGGGTCTCCCAGAGCCTGCTGCCTTTCCCCAGCCAGACCGCATGTGTAATGGCTGCCGGCGTCCTTGTGGAGAGGGGGGGCGGGCCCTGGGCGTATACAGACGAAGAGCGGGAAGCCTGCTTCCCACTGTGCCTAGTGAGAGGGCTGGAGCATGTAAATAAAGCTCCAGCCCTCGGCGCTGCCAATTGAGCAGCGTCTCTCCCCTACCCTGATTGACAGGGTGGGGGCGGGAACGAAGCGGCGCTAGGCCGCAGAAGCCGGGGGCTAAAGTTAGAAGCGCCGCCGCCGTAAAAGCGCGGTCGGCGCAAAGTCCCCGGCGCACCACAAGTCGCAGCTGCGCCGCCGCTCCAGGAGCGGTCGGCGCAGTAGTTCCCAACATGTAACGTCACTCAGCAAAGCTGCAGTGACCTAACCCCAGCGCACAGCGCTACTGTCCCCGGCGCACTATAACGCTCAGCAAGCCTTGAGAGTGTCCGTGCCTGCCGGGGACACCGAGTACCTGAATGATGCAGGGCCTTGTCCCTGACTGTACTCATGCTCCAAATCCAGCAGGTTCTCTGGGTCTGTGGATGGAGCCCGGCCTCAGGGCTTGGGGGCCGGCAAGATCCCACTTCCACAGAGCCCTCCAGGGGATGTGGAAGGAAAACAGCATGTGGGCTCCAGCCTCTGTACCAGCAATAGGTACCTCAACCTTACAAGCACCACCGCGGGTGAGAAGGGAGCATGCTGGGGGCCCTATATGGGCCCTCTTTTCTTCCATCCGATATAGCCAGCAGCTACTGCTGACTACAAACAGTGGAGCTATGCGTGGATGTCTGACCTCCTTCGCACAAAGCAGAAAACTGGTGAGCCAGTGATCCCACTGGGGGTGTATAGCCAGAAGGGGAGGGGCCTTACACTTTTTAGTGTAATTGCTTTGTGTGGCCTCCGGAGGCAGTGCTATACACCCAATCGTCTGGGTCTCCCAATGGAGCGCCGAAGAAAACATGTTTTAGAACAGTTAGCATCATGGCAGCGCAATACAAAGCCGCATATGGGCGCAACTTTGTACCCGTCAGCATTCCAGCTTCAAAGACACTCACTGCCCATGATCTGAAGTCGTCCACACTTCCGGTCATGCGTACTATTCCTCTCTGAAGCCAGGACACAAACACCCGACTTCAGTAGTGCGCATGACGGAAAGTGAGGGCAACTTCAGATCATGGGCAGTAAACTTCTTTGAAGCTAGAACGCATACACCAAGAGTCAAAGAAGCTGGTGGGTAGAAAGCCATGCCCATACGCGGGTTAGTATCGAACAGTCATGGCGCTGGCTGTTGTAAAGCAAGTTAGCATGCCTACAGGGACCATGATGAAGGCATTAAATCACGCTGAAACACGTAGTCCCTATTACAACAGCATACGCTGCTTGTCTGGCGGTCTAACGGTGTAGCTTTTTATATATGATTCAATAAAAAAGGGAATTTTGTTTACTTACCGTAAATTCCTTTTCTTCTAGCTCCTATTGGGAGACCCAGACAATTGGGTGTATAGCTTCTGCCTCTGGAGGCCACACAAAGTATTACACTTTTAAAAAAGTGTAACCCCTCCCCTCTGCCTATACACCCTCCCGGTGACCACGGGCTCCTCAGTTTGGTGCAAAAGCAGGAAGGAGAAAACTTATAAATTGTTCTAGGGTAAATTCAATCCGAAGGATGTTCGGAGAACTGAAGACCATGAACCAAAAGAACAATTCAACATGAACAACATGTGTACCCAAAAGAACAACCAGCCCGAAGGGCACAGGGGCGGGTGCTGGGTCTCCCAATAGGAGCTAGAAGAAAAGGAATTTACGGTAAGTAAACAAAATTCCCTTTTTCTTTGTCGCTCCATTGGGAGACCCAGACAATTGGGACGTCCAAGAGCAGTCCCTGGGTGGGTAAAACAAAACCTCAATAAATATAATGGTGGATAGAAGAAAAACGGGTATATGCCGCGCTTAAAAACCACTGAGTTGGAAGTAATATAATATTTCTCTTTTATTTACAGCATTCCTACGCGTTTCAGAGACAACAGACCGTCTCCTTCTTCAGGGAAAAAAGAAATCAATTGATCAGTTGATTTCTTTTTTCCCTGAAGGAGACGGTCTGTTGTCTCTGAAATGCGTAGGAATGCTGTAAATAAAAGAGAAATATTATATTACTTCCAACTCAGTGGTTTTTAAGCGCGGCATATACCCGTTTTTCTTCTATCCACCATTATATTTATATCGTGCCTACGGGGCCGCTGCTTGAACCACGCGGACACTCACATGCCTTTGAAGGAGTTGTGACTGGCACAACCCCACCAGGTGAGTGTTACTGTACCTTCTCCAACATCATATGTTATATCGGGTAAGACCCTATTGCGCCCTTTTGTCTCCCCTTTTTAGTTCAAAACCTCAATAAAAAGAGCCGAAAACGGCCCCCTCTTACAGGTGGGCAACCGCCGCCTGGAGGACACGCCTACCTAGACTGGCGTCTGCCGAAGCATAGGTATGCACTTGATAGTGCTTCGTGAAAGTGTGCAGACTAGACCACGTAGCTGTCTGACACACCTGCTGAGCCGTCGCCCGGTGCCGCAATGCCCAGGATGCCCCTACGGCTCTGGTAGAATGAGCTTTCAACCCAGAAGGGAGCGGAAGCCCAGAAGTACGGTAGGCCTCGAGAATCGGTTCCTTGATCCACCGAGCCAAGGTTGACTTGGAGGCCTGAGAGCCCTTACGCTGGCCAGCGACAAAGACAAAGAGCGCGTCTGAACGGCGCAGGGGCGCCGTGCGAGACACGTAGACCCGGAGTGCTCTCACTAGATCCAAAGAGTGCAAATCCTTTTCACACTGGTGAATTGGATTAGGGCAAAAGGAAGGCAAGGAGATATCCTGATTTAGATGAAAAGAAGATACCACCTTAGGGTGAAATTCCGGGACAGGATGCAGAACCACCTTATCCTGATGGAAAACCAGGAAGGGAGCTTTGCATGACAGCGCTGCAAGCTCAGACACTCTCCGAAGTGACGTGACTGCCACCAAGAAGGCCACTTTCTGTGAAAGACGGGAGAGAGAGACATCCCGCAGCGGCTCAAAAGGCGGCGTTTGAAGCGCCGTCAGGACCCTGTTAAGGTCCCAAGGTTCCAACAGACGTTTGTAAGGTGGGACCAAGTGGCAAACCCCCTGCAGGAACATGCGGACCTGCGGAAGCCTGGCTAGACGCTTTTGAAAAAAAAACACGGAGAGCGCCGATACTTGGCCCTTGACAGAACCGAGGGACAAACCCTTGTCCATTCCAGATTGTAGGAATGAAAGCAATGTGGGTAAGGCAAACGGCCATGAAGAAAAACCGTTATCAGAGCACCAGGATAAGAAGATTTCCTAAGACCTGTAATAGATCTTGGCGGACGTTGGCTTCCTGGCTTGTCTCATGGTGGCAATGACATCCTGGGATAACCCTGAAGACGCTAGGAGCCAGGACTCAATGGCCACACAGTCAGGTTGAGGGCCACAGAATTCAGATGGAAAAACGGGCCTTGTGACAGCAAGTCTGGGCGGTCTGGAAGTGCCCACGGTTGACCCACCGTGAGATGCCACAGATCCGGATACCACGACCGCCTCGGCCAGTCTGGAGCGACGAGAATGGCGCGATGGCAGTCGGACCTGATCTTGCGTAGTACCCTGGGCAGCATCGCCAGAGGGGGAAACACATAAGGCAGTCGAAACTGTGACCAATCCTGGACTAAAGCATCCGCTGCCAGAGCTCTGTGATCCTGAGACCGTGCCATGAAGGCTGGGACCTTGTTGTTGTGTCGTCACGCCATGAGATCGACGTCCGGCATTCCCCAGCGGCGAGAGATCTCTCGAAACACGTCTGGGTGAAGAGACCATTCCCCCGCGTCCATGCCCTGACGACTGAGAAGAAGGGAATTTTGTTTACTTACCGTAAATTCCTTTTCTTCTAGCTCCTATTGGGAGACCCAGACAATTGGGTGTATAGCTTCTGCCTCCGGAGGCCACACAAAGTATTACACTGTAAAAAGTGTAACCCCTCCCCTCTGCCTATACACCCTCCCGTGGATCACGGGCTCCTCAGTTTTGGTGCAAAAGCAGGAAGGAGAAAACTTATAAATTGGTCTAGGGTAAATTCAATGCGAAGGATGTTCGGAGAACTGAAGACCATGAACCAAAAGAACAATTCAACATGAACAACATGTGTACACAAAAGAACAACCAGCCCGAAGGGTACAGGGGCGGGTGCTGGGTCTCCCAATAGGAGCTAGAAGAAAAGGAATTTACGGTAAGTAAACAAAATTCCCTTCTTCTTTGTCGCTCCATTGGGAGACCCAGACAATTGGGACGTCCAAGAGCAGTCCCTGGGTGGGTAAAAGAATACCTCAATAAAAAGAGCTGAAAAACGGCCCCCTCTTACAGGTGGGCAACCGCCGCCTGAAGGACTCGCCTACCTAGACTGGCGTCTGCCGAAGCATAGGTATGCACTTGATAGTGTTTCGTGAAAGTGTGCAGACTAGACCACATAGCTGCCTGATACACCTGCTGAGCCGTAGCCCGGTGCCGCAATGCCCAGGACGCACCCACGGCTCTGGTAGAATGGGCTTTCAGCCCTGGAGGAAGCGGAAGCCCAGAAGAACGGTAGGCTTCGAGAATCGGTTCCTTGATCCACCGAGCCAAGGTTGACTTGGAAGCCTGCGAGCCCTTACGCTGGCCAGCGACAAGGACAAAGAGCGCATCAGAACGATGCAGGGGCGCCGTGCGAGACACGTAGAGCCGGAGTGCTCTCACAAGATCCAAAGAGTGCAAATCCTTTTCACACTGGTGAATTGGATTAGGGCAAAATGAAGGCAAGGAGATATCCTGATTGAGATGAAAAGGGGATACAACCTTAGGGAGAAATTCCGGGACCGGACGCAGAAGCACCTTATCCTGGTGAAACACCAGGAAGGGTGCTTTGTATGACAGCGCTGCGAGCTCAGACACTCTCCGAAGTGATGTGACTGCCACTAGGAAGGCCACCTTCTGCGAAAGACGTGATAGAGAGACATCCCGCAGCGGCTCGAAAGGTGGTTTTTGAAGAGCCGTTAGAACCCTGTTAAGATCCCAGGGTTCCAGCGGACGCTTGTAAGGTGGGACTATGTGGCAAACTCCCTGCAGGAACGTGCGGACCTGCGGAAGCCTGGCTAGACGCTTTTGAAAAAACACGGAGAGCGCCGATACTTGGCCCTTGAGAGAGCCGAGTGACAAACCCTTGTCCATTCCAGATTGAAGGAATGAAAGAAAAGTGGGTAAGGCAAACGGCCATGGAGGAAAACCGTTATTTGCGCACCAGGATAGGAAGATTTGCCAAGACCTGTAATAGATCTTGGCGGACGTAGGCTTCCTGGCCTGTCTCATGGTGGCAATGACATCCTGAGATAACCCTGAAGACGCTAGGAGCCAGGACTCAATGGCCACACAGTAAGGTTGAGGGCCACAGAATTCAGATGGAAAAACGGGCCTTGTGACAGCAAGTCTGGGCGGTCTGGAAGCGCCCACGGTTGACCCACCGTGAGATGCCACAGATCCGGATACCACGACCGCCTCGGCCAGTCTGGAGCGGCGAGAATGGCGCGACGGCAGTCGCACCGGATCTTGCGTAGCACTCTGGGCAGCATTGCCAGAGGAGGAAACACATAAGGCAGTCGAAACTGCGACCAATCCTGGACTAGCGCGTCCGCCGCCAGAGCTCTGTGATCCTGAGACCGTGCCATGAATGCCGGGACCTTGTTGTGCCGTGATGCCATGAGATCGACGTCCGGCGTTCCCCAGCGGCGACAGATCTCTCGAAACACGTCTGGGTGCAGAGACCATTCCCCCGCGTCCATGTCCTGACGACTGAGAAAATCTGCTTCCCAGTTTTCTACGCCCGGGATGTGAACTGCGGAGATGGTGGAGGCTGTGGCTTCCACCCACTGCAGAATCCGTCGGACTTCCTGGAAGGCTAGACGACTGCGAGTGCCGCCTTGGTGGTTGATGTAGGCGACGGCAGTGGCGTTGTCCGACTGGATACGGATCTGCCTGCCCTCCAGCCACCGATGAAAAGCCAATAGGGCTAGATACACTGCCCTTATCTCCAGTATATTGATCTGAAGGGATGACTATCGGAGTCCAGGTTCCCTGAGCCCTGTGGTGGAGAAAAACCGCTCCCCAACCTGACAGGCTCGCGTCCGTGGTGACCACAGCCCAGGTGGGGGTAGGAAGGATTTTCCCTGCGACAGAGAATTGGGAAGGAGCCACCACTGAAGTGACGTCTTTGTTGCAAGGGAAAGAGAGACGTTCCTGTCGAGGGAAGCCGCACTCTTGTCCCATTGGAGTGGCCGAAGATGGAATTGCGCGAACGGCACTGCCTCCATAGCTGCCACCATCTTCCCCAGGAAGTGCATGAGGCGCCTTACGGGGTGTGACTGACTCCGAAGAAGAGACTGCACCCCCGCCTGCAGAGAAAGCCGTTTGTCCCGCGGTAGCTTGACTAACGCTGGCTGGGTATGAAACTCCATCCCGAGGTAAGTCAGTGATTGGGTCGGCGTCAACTTGGATTTCAGGAAATTGATGATCCACCCGAACTGCTGGAGAGTCGCCAGAGTAACGGTAAGACTTTGTTGACACGCCACCCGAGAAGGGGCCCTGACTAGGAGATCGTCCAAGTAGGGGATCACCGAGTGACCCTGAGAGTGCAGGACCGCCACGACGGATGCCATGACTTTGGTGAAAACCCGTGGGGCTGTCGCCAGGCCGAAGGGCAATGCGACGAACTGGAGGTGTTCATCCCCGCAGGTAACGTTGATGTTCGGGTGCGATCGGCACATGGAGATAAGCATCCTTGATGTCGATCGATGCTAGGAAGTCTCCTTGTGACATCGAGGCGATGACTGAGCGGAGAGATTCCATCCGAAACTGTCTGGTTCTCACATGTCTGTTGAGCAGCTTGAGATCCAGAACGGGACGGAATGACCAGTCCTATTTTGGCACCACGAACAAGTTGGAGTAAAATCCGCGACCACGTTCCTGAAGGGGAACGGGGATCACAACTCCTATCTTCAGAGCGTTCACTGCCTGAAAAAGTGCGTCGGCCTGTGCGGGGGGTGGAGGGGTTATGAAGAAACGAGCCGTAGGTCTAGAGCTGAACTCTATCCTGTAACCATGAGACAGAATGTCTCTCACCCATCGGTCTTGAACGTGTGGCCACCAGGCGTCTCCAAAGCGGGAGAGCCTGCCACCGACCGAGGATGTGGCTAGGTGAGGCCGAGAGTCATGAGGAGGCCGTCTTGGAGGCAGTGCCTCCTGCGGCCTTTTGGGGGCGTGACTTGGACCGCCACGCATAAGAGTTCCTCTGGCCTTTCTCCGGCCGGTTGGACGAAGAGGATTGGGGCTTGGCGGAGGGACGAAAGGACCGAAACCTCGATTGGATTTTTCTCTGCTGAGGTCTCTTAGGTTTGGACTGGGGTAAGGAGGAGTCCTTTCCCTTGGATTCCTTAATAATCTCATCCAACCGTTCGCCAAATAAACGGTCGCCAGAAAAAGGCAAACCAGTTAAGAACCTTTTGGACGCAGAGTCTGCTTTCCATTCGCGCAGCCACTTGGCTCTGCGGACTGACACGGAGTTAGCGGATGCTACAGCCGTACGGCTAGCGGAGTCCAGGACGGCGTTCATGGCGTAGGACGAAAAAGCTGATGCCTGAGAGGTCAAGGAAGACACATGCGGAGCAGAATTCCACGTGACAGCATTAATCTCAGTCAGACATGCTGAGATTGCTTGGAGAGCCCACACAGCCGCAAAGGCCGGGGCGAAAGACGCGCCCGTGGCCTCATAAATAGACTTCACCAAGAGCTCTGTCTGTCTGTCAGTGGCATCTTTCAGGGATGAGCCATCGGCAACAGACACAACGGACCGAGCAGCCAATCTAGAGACTGGAGGATCCACCTTGGGAGAGTGTGCCCAGCCCTTAACGACATCAGGTGGAAAGGGATAACGCGTGTCAGTGTGCCGTTTAGCAAAGCGCTTGTCCGGGACCGCTCTGGGCTTCTGGACAGCATCCCTGAAGTTAGAGTGATCAAAGAAGGGAATTTTGTTTACTTACCGTAAATTCCTTTTCTTCTAGCTCCTATTGGGAGACCCAGACAATTGGGTGTATAGCTTCTGCCTCCGGAGGCCACACAAAGTATTACACTGTAAAAAGTGTAACCCCTCCCCTCTGCCTATACACCCCCCCGTGCATCACGGGCTCCTCAGTTTTGGTGCAAAAGCAGGAAGGAGGAAACTTATAAATTGGTCTAAGGTAAATTCAATCCGAAGGATGTTCGGAGAACTGAAACCATGAACCCAGAACAATTCAACATGAACAACATGTGTACACAAAAGAACAACAGCCCGAAGGGAACAGGGGCGGGAGCTGGGTCTCCCAATAGGAGCTAGAAGAGAAGGAATTTACGGTAAGTAAACAAAATTCCCTTCTTTGTCGCTCCATTGGGAGACCCAGACAATTGGGACGTCCAAAAGCAGTCCCTGGGTGGGTAAAAGAATACCTCGGTAATAGAGCCGTAAAACGGCCCCTTCCTACAGGTGGGCAACCGCCGCCTGAAGGACTCGCCTACCTAGGCTGGCATCTGCCGAAGCGTAGGTATGCACCTGATAGTGTTTCGTGAAAGTGTGCAGACTCGACCAGGTAGCCGCCTGACACACCTGCTGAGCCGTAGCCTGGTGCCGCAATGCCCAGGACGCACCCACGGCTCTGGTAGAATGGGCTTTCAGCCCTGAAGGAAGCTGAAGCCCAGAAGAACGGTAGGCTTCAAGAATTGGTTCCTTGATCCACCGAGCCAAGGTTGACTTGGAAGCCTGCGACCCTTTACGCTGGCCAGCGACAAGGACAAAGAGCGCATCCGAGCGGCGCCGTACGAGAAATGTAGAGTCTAAGTGCTCTCACAAGATCTAACAAGTGCAAATCCTTTTCACATTGGTGAACTGGATGAGGGCAAAAAGAAGGTAAGGAGATATCCTGATTGAGATGAAAACGGGATACCACCTTAGGGAGAAATTCCGGAACCGGACGCAGAACCACCTTGTCCTGGTGAAACACCAGGAAGGGGGCTTTGCATGACAATGCAGCTAGCTCAGACACTCTCCGAAGTGATGTGACTGCCACTAGGAAGACCACCTTCTGCGAAAGGCGTGAAAGAGAAATATCTCTCATTGGCTCGAAAGGTGGTTTCTGAAGAGCCGTTAGCACCCTGTTCAGATCCCAGGGTTCTAGCGGACGCTTGTAAGGAGGGACTATGTGGCAAACTCCCTGCAGGAACGTGCGGACCTGCGGAAGCCTGGCTAGACGCTTTTGAAAAAACACAGAGCGCCGAGACTTGTCCCTTAATAGAGCCGAGAGACAAACCCTTTTCCATTCCGGATTGAAGGAAGGACAGAAAAGTGGGCAAGGCAAATGGCCAGGGAGTAAAACCCTGATCAGAGCACCAGGATAAGAAGATCCTCCACGTCCTGTGGTAGATCTTGGCGGACGTTGGTTTCCTGGCCTGTCTCATAGTGGCAATGACCTCTTGAGATAACCCTGAAGACGCTAGGATCCAGGACTCAATGGCCACACAGTCAGGTTGAGGGCCGCAGAATTCAGATGGAAAAATGGCCCTTGAGACAGTAAGTCTGGACGGTCTGGTAGTGCCCACGGTTGACCCACCGTGAGATGCCACAGATCCGGGTACCACGACCTCCTCGGCCAGTCTGAGGCGATGAGGATGGCGCGGCGGCAGTCGGACCTGATCTTGCGTAATACTCTGGGCAGTAGTGCCAGAGGAGGAAATACATAAGGCAGCCGAAACTGCGACCAATCCTGAACTAATGCGTCTGCCGCCAGAGCTCTGTGATCTTGAGACCGTGCCATGAATGCCGGGACCTTGTTGTTGTGCCGGGACGCCATTAGGTAGACGTCCGGCTTCCCCCAGCGGCAACAGATCTCTTGAAACACGTCCGGGTGAAGAGACCATTCCCCTGCGTCCATGCCCTGGCGACTGAGAAAGTCTGCTTCCCAGTTTTCCACGCCTGGGATGTGAACTGCGGAGATGGTGGAGGCTGTGGCTTCCACCCACAGCAGAATCCGCCGAACTTCCTGGAAGGCTTGCCGACTGCGTGTGCCGCCTTGGTGGTTGATGTATGCCACCGCCGTGGCGTTGTCCGACTGAATTCGGATCTGCCTGCCTTCCAGCCACGGCTGGAACGCCTTTAGGGCTAGATACACTGCCCTTATCTCCAGAACATTGATCTGAAGGGAGGACTGTGGCTGAGTCCAGGTACCCTGAGCCCTGTGGTGGAGGAAGACCGCTCCCCACCCTGACAGACTCGCGTCCGTCGTGACCACAGCCCAGGATGGGGGTAGGAATGATTTCCCCTTCGACAAAGAAGTGGGAAGAAGCCACCACTGAAGGGAGGCCTTGGCTGCCCGAGAAAGGGAGACGTTCCTGTCGAGGGACGTTGACTTCCTGTCCCATTTGCGGAGAATGTCCCATTAAAAATGACGCAGATGAAACTGCGCAAATGGAACTGCCTCCATTGCTGCCACCATCTTCCCTAGGAAGTGCATGAGGCGCCTCAAGGGGTGCGACTGGGCTCGAAGGAGAGATTGCACCCCTGTCCGTAGTGAACGCTGTTTGTCCAGCGGAAGTTTCACTATCGCTGAGAGAGTATGAAACTCCATCCCGAGATATGTCAGCGATTGGGTCGGTGTCAATTTTGACTTTGGGAAATTGATGATCCACCCGAATCTCTGGAGAGTCTCCAGGGCAATGTTCAGGCTGTGTTGGCATGCCACCCGAGAGGGGGCCTTGACAAGGAGATCGTCTAAGTAAGGGATCACCGAGTGTCCCTGAGAGTGTAGGACTGCTACCACTGTTGCCATGACCTTGGTGAAGACCCGTGGGGCTGTCGCCAGGCCGAAAGGCAGCGCCACGAACTGAAGGTGTTCGTCCCCGATGGCGAAACGCAGGAAGCGCTGATGCTCTGGTGCAATCGGCACGTGGAGATAAGCATCCCTGATGTCGATTGATGCTAGGAAGTCTCCTTGGGACATCGAAGCGATGACGGAGCGGAGAGATTCCATCCGGAATCGCCTGGTTTTCACGTGTTTGTTGAGCAGTTTGAGGTCCAGAACGGGACGGAAAGATCCGTCCTTTTTTGGCACCACAAACAAGTTGGAGTAAAAACCGTGACCCCATTGCTGAAGGGGAACAGGGATCACCATTCCTTCTGCCTTCAGAGTGCTCACCGCCTGAAGAAGAGCATCGGCTCGCTCGGGGGGCGGAGATGTTCTGAAGAAACGAGTCGGAGGACGAGAGCGGAACTCTATCCTGTAACCGTGAGACAGAATGTCTCTCACCCATCGGTCTTGGACATGTGGCAACCAGGCGTCGCAAAAGCGGGAGAGCCTGCCACCGACTGAGGATGCGGTTTGGGGAGGCCGAAAGTCATGAGGAGGCCGCTTTGGGAGCAGTTCCTCCGGCGGTCTTTTTAGGACGTGACTTAGACCGCCATGAATCAGAGTTCCTCTGACCCTTCTGTGGCCTGTTGGACGAGGAGAATTGAGACCTGGCTGAGGGCCGAAAGGACCGAAACCTCGATTGTACCTTCCGTTGTTGAGGTCTGTTTGGTTTGGACTGGGGTAAGGACGAGTCCTTTCCCTTGGATTGTTTAATGATTTCATCCAATTGCTCGCCAAACAGGCGGTCGCCAGAAAATGGCAAACCGGTTAAGAACTTTTTGGAAGCAGAGTCTGCCTTCCATTCACGTAGCCACATGGCCCTGCGGACTGCCACCGAATTGGCGGATGCTACCGCCGTACGGCTCGCAGAGTCCAGGACAGCATTCATGGCGTAGGACGCAAACGCCGACGCCTGAGAGGTTAAGGACACAACCTGCGGAGTAGAGGCATGTGTGAGTGCATTAATCTCAGACTGACAAGCTGAGATAGCTTGGAGTGCCCATACGGCTGCGAATGCCGGAGCAAAGGACGCGCCGATAGCTTCATAGATGGATTTCATCAGGAGCTCTGCCTGTCAGTGGCATCCTTGAGTGATGCACCGTCTGCCACTGCAACTATGGATCTAGCCGCCAGTCTAGAGATTGGAGGATCCACCTTGGGACACTGAGCCCAACCCTTGACTACGTCAGGGGGGAAGGGATAACGTGTGTCATTAAGGCGCTTAGTAAAGCGCTTATCTGGAAAAGCTCGGTGTTTCTGGACTGTATCTCTGAAGTCGGAGTGATCAAGAAACGCACTCCGTGTACGTTTGGGAAACCTAAAATGGAATTTCTCCTGCTGAGAAGCTGACTCCTCAATCTGAGGAGTTGGAGGAGAAAGATCCAACACCTGATTGATGGACGCTATAAGGTCGTTTACTATGGCGTCCCCTTCAGGTGTATCAAGGTTGAGAGCGGCGTCAGAATCAGAGCCCTGATCTGCCACCTCCGCTTCATCCTCCAGAGAGTCCTCATGCTGAGACCCTGAACACTGATGAAGTCGAGGGAAGCTCCCGGCGAGCCCGCTTAGCCGGTCTGGGACTGCGGTCCGTGTCAGAGTCCTCACCGTGGGACCTATGAGTCGCCCCAGGAGCACTTTGCTGCGCCGACCGAGGGGGGCCTGAGGGAAAAGGTTCAACAGTGCCCGGGGCCTGTGTTACAGGTCTGGACTGCAAAGCTTCTAGTATCTTAGCAGACCATTTATCCATAGACTCAGAAAGTTTGTCAGCGAATACTGCAAACTCTGTCCCTGTCACCTGGACAGTGGCAGCAGGTGGTTCCACCTGGGCTGAGGGTCCCACCAGTGGCAGAGGCTCCGGCTGAGTGAGTGTCACAGGGGCCGAGCATTGCACACAATGAGGGTAGGTGGAACCTGCAGGTAGCATAGCCGCACATGAGGTACAGGTTGCAAAGTAAGCCTGTGCCTTGGCACCCTTGCTTTTTGCGGACGACATGCTGTTGTCTCCTCTTAGAGCAATCAGAGAGGGTATATAGCCAAAGCACTAGTGCGGCCGTACAGAGTAAATGTATACAATATAAGCATATAAATATACACTTCGGCACCCAGGGGGGCAAGCACCTAGTAACAGGTGCGGCTTACCGACCGCCCTCAGCGTTTGTGTGACCACCAGATTCCCTGCCTGTGCCTCCCAGAGCTGTGGAGCTAGTCTCTGAAGTTCTCCAGTGTCAGAAGTGCTGATAGGAATGGCTGCCAGCGTTCTGAGAGGAGGAGGGAGCCGTGGGCATGCCTTAGAAAGTGCGGGAATCTGGTGCCCCACGGTGCTCAGTGAGGGGGGAGGAGGATACTAAGTATGCTCCAGCCCTCAGCGCTGACGTCCAGTGCAGCGTCCCGCCCTTACCCCTGACTGGCAGGCCCGGGGGCGGGAATATGCTGTACTAGGCCGCAAAAGCCGGGGACTAAAGTTATAAGCGCGGCCGGCAAACAAGCGCGGTCAGCGCGGTAGTCCCGGCGCACAAACACAACCAGCAGCTGCTGCAGCGTCCATTAGACAGGCGCTCTATGCGCCGTCCCCAAGGGGACACAGAGTACCTCAGAGGAGCAGGGCCTGTCCCTGACGATACCCGGTCTCCTGTCCAGCAGATTCCCCCAGGGGCTGCGGAGGGAGCACGGTCCCAGTGCCTGGTGACCGATTAGGATCCCACTTCACCCAGAGCCCCTAAGGGATGGGGAAGGAAAACAGCATGTGGCTCCAGCCTTTGTACCCGCAATGGGTACCTCAACCTTAACAGCACCGCCGACCAGAGTGGGGTGAGAAGGGAGCATGCCGGGGGCCCTGTTATGGGCCCTCTTTTCTTCCATCCGATATAGTCAGCAGCTGCTGCTGACTAAATTGTGGAGCTTGCGTGCATGTGTGCCTCCATCAACACAAAGCATAAAAACTGAGGAGCCCGTGATGCACGGGGGGGGTGTATAGGCAGAGGGGAGGGGTTTACACTTTTAAGTGTAATACTTTGTGTGGCCTCCGAAGGCAGAAGCTATACACCCAATTGTCTGGGTCTCCCAATGGAGCGACAAAGAAAAACGTATTGCGCGTACGTTTGGGGAAACTGAATTGGTGCTTCTCTTGCTGAGAAGCCGACTCCTCTACAGGGTGAGGCGGGGGAGAGAGATCCAACACCTGGTTGATAGATGATATAAGATCATTTACTAAGGTGTCCCCCTCAGGGGTACCAAGGTTAAGGGCGAAGTCAGGGTCAGAGCCCTGAGCTCCCACATCCGCCTCGTCTTCCGGAGAGTCCTCAAGCTGGGATCCAGAGCAGCGTGAGGAGGCCGGGGAAGAGTCCCAGCGAGGCCGTTTAGCCGGTCTGGGACTGCGATCTGGGCAGGAGTCCTCCGCCTGGGACCTAGGGGCTATCCTGGGAGCGTGCTGCGGCGCGGACCGAGAAGGGCCTGGAGGAGACAAACTAACAGGGGCCGGGGCCTGTGAAGGGTCCGGTCTGGACTGCAATGCCTCAAGGAGCTTAGATGACCATTTGTCCATAGACTGTGCAATGGATTGAGAAAGTGACAGAGTTTCTCAGCGAAAGAGGCCAACGACGGTGACTCTGTCCCTGCAGACTGCTCAGGGGGAGCAGGGGGCTCTACATGAGCCGAGGGGACCACAAGTGCCCGAGGCTCCGGCTGAGTAAGCGTGGTAGGAGTCGAGCATTGATCACAGTGAGGGTAGGTGGATCCCGCAGGCAACATAGCCCCACAAGAGGTACAGGCCGCGAAAAAAACTCTGTGCCTTAGTAGCTTTGCTCCTTGTGGACGACATGCTGTTGTCTCTCAGGAGAGTGACCACTGAGGGTATATGGGAAAAGGGTATACAGCCTTTCCGAATCGATTATATATATCTCTATATCTATCTCTCTCTCTCTATATCTATATATCCCCCGGCACCCTAGGGGGACCAGCACCGGGAGACCGGTGTGGCTTACCAACCGCTAACGAGCGGAGATTGTCCTCCAGATTCCCTGTCTTGGATCCCCCGGAGCTGCAGAGCTTTGCTGCTGAGTAGCATCCACCGGCAGAATGGCAAATATGGCCGCCGGAGCTCTCAGGGGGGGGAGTGGAGCCGAGGGCGGCGCTAACAAAGAGCGGGAATCTGGAGTCCCCACAGTGGTCAATGAGGGGGGAGGGAGACATGCTAGATGTTCCAGCCCTCAAAGCAGACGTCATGCCGGTAATCCCGCCCTTACCCCTGACAGGCAGGCTCGGGGGCGGGATTTTTCGAGACTAGGCCGCGGCGAAGCCGGGGACTAAATTTAAGGCCGCGCCCGACAAGCAGGCACGGAAGTCCGCCGAGACCACGGACTGAACTACCGCGGCTTCCGGGAGGAAGGTGCGACCCTCCCTGTACAGTTCCCACATGGGGACACAGAGTACCTTTAAGTTGCAGGGCCCGGTCCCTGGGGGTGAAGAAGCTCCGGTCCGGCAGGTTCCACCAGGGGCTGCGGATGGAGCACGGTCCCAGCATATGGATGACGGCTCAGGATCCCACTTCTCCCAGAGCCGCATAAGGGATGGTGAAGGAGACGGCATGTGGCTCCAGCCTCCGTACCCGCAATGGTTACCTCAACCTTAACAGCACCACCGACATAGTGGGGTGAGAAGGGAACATGCCGGGGGCCCCATCGGGGTCCTCTTTTCTTCCATCCGACATAACTATGGAGTCCCCACAGTTGTATGAGAATGCATGATTGGATGTGTGCCTCCTTCCACACAAAACATAAAACTGAGGAGCCCGTGGTCCACGGTAGGGTGTATAGGCAGAGGGGAGGGGTTACACTTTTTTAAAAGTGTAATAATTTGTGTGGCCTCCAGAGGCAGAATCTATACACCCAATTGTCTGGGTCTCCCAATGGAGCGACAAAGAAGAAGGGAATTTTGTTTACTTACCGTAAATTCCTTTTCTTCTAGCTCCAATTGGGAGACCCAGACAATTGGGTGTATAGCTTATGCCTCCGGAGGTCACACAAAGCATTACACTTAAAAGTGTAAACCCCTCCCCTCTGCCTATACACCCTCCCGTGCATCACGGGCTCCTCAGTTTTGGTGCAAAAGCAGGAAGGAGGAAACTTATAAATTGGTCTAAGGTAAATTCAATCCGAAGGATGTTCGGAGAACTGAAACCATGAACCAAAAGAACAATTCAACATGAATAACATGTGTACACAAAAGAACAACAGCCCGAAGGGAACAGGGGCGGGTGCTGGGTCTCCCAATTGGAGCTAGAAGAAAAGGAATTTACGGTAAGTAAACAAAATTCCCTTCTTCTTTGTCGCTCCATTGGGAGACCCAGACAATTGGGACGTCCAAAAGCAGTCCCTGGGTGGGTAAAGAATACCCCGGTAATAGAGCCGAAAGACGGGCCCTTCCTACAGGTGGGCAACCGCCGCCTGGAGGACTCGCCTACCTAAGCTGGCATCTGCCGAAGCGTAGGTATGCACCTGATAGTGTTTTGTGAAAGTGTGCAGACTCGACCAGGTAGCCGCCTGACACACCTGCTGAGCCGTAGCCTGGTGCCGCAATGCCCAGGACGCACCCACGGCTCTGGTAGAATGGGCTTTCAGTCCTGAAGGAACCGGAAGGCCAGAAGAACGGTAGGCTTCAAGAATTGGTTCCTTGATCCACCGAGCCAAGTTTGACTTGGAAGCCTGCGACCCTTTACGCTGGCCAGCGACAAGGACAAAGAGCGCATCCGAGCGGCGCAGAGGCGCCGTACGAGAAATGTAGAGCCGGAGTGCTCTCACAAGATCTAACAAGTGCAAATCCTTTTCACATTGGTGAACTGGATGAGGACAAAAAGAAGGTAAGGAGATATCCTGATTGAGATGAAAGGGGGATACCACCTTCGGGAGAAATTCCGGAACCGGACGCAGAACCACCTTGTCCTGGTGAAACACCAGGAAGGGAGCTTTGCATGACAGTGCAGCTAGCTCAGACACTCTGCGAAGTGATGTGACTGCCACTAGGAAGACCACCTTCTGCGAGAAAGAGAAATATCTCTCATTGGCTCGAAAGGAGGTTTCTGAAGAGCCATTAGCACCCTGTTCAGATCCCAGGGTTCTAGTGGGCGCTTGTAAGGGGGGACTATGTGGCAAACCCCCTGCAGGAACGTGCGTACTTGCGGAAGCCTTGCTAGACGCTTTTGAAAAAATACAAAGAGCGCCGAGACTTGTCCCTTAAGAGAGCCGAGAGACAGCCCCTTTTCCATTCCGGATTGAAGGAAAGACAGAAAAGTGGGCAAGGCAAATGGCCATGGACTAAAACCCTGATCAGAGCACCAGGATAAGAAGATCCTCCACGTCCTGTGGTAGATCTTGGCTGACGTTGGTTTCCTGGCCTGTCTCATAGTGGCAATGACCTCTTGAGATAACCCTGAAGACGCTAGGATCCAGGACTCAATGGCCACACAGTCAGGTTGAGGGCCACAGAATTCAGATGGAAAAATGGCACTTGAGACAGCAAGTCTGGTCGGTCTGGTAGTGCCCACGGTTGACCCACCGTGAGATGCCACAGATCCGGGTACCACGACCTCCTTGGCCAGTCTGGGGCGACGAGGAGGGCGCGGCGGCAGTCGGACCTGATCTTGCGTAACACTCTGGGCAGCAGTGCCAGAGGAGGAAAGACATAAGGCAGTTGAAACTGCAACCAATCCTGAACTAAGGCGTCTGCCGCCAGAGCTCTGTGATCTTGAGACCGTGCCATGAATGCCGGGACCTTGTTGTTGTGCCGGGACGCCATTAGGTCGACGTCCGGCTTCCCCCAGCGGCAACAGATCTCTTGAAACACGTCCGGGTGAAGAGACCATTCCCCTGCGTCCATGCCCTGGCGACTGAGAAAGTCCGCTTCCCAGTTTTCCACGCCCGGGATGTGTACTGCGGAGATGGTGGAGGCTGTGGCTTCCACCCACAGCAGAATCCGCCGAACTTCCTGGAAGGCTTGCCGACTGCGCGTGCCGCCTTGGTGGTTGATGTATGCCACCGCCGTGGCGTTGTCCGACTGAATTCGGATCTGCCTGCCTTCCAGCCACGGCTGGAACGCCTTCAGGGCTAGATACACTGCCCTTATCTCCAGAACATTGATCTGAAGGGAGGACTCTGGCTGAGTCCAGGTACCCTGAGCCCTGTGGTGGAGGAAGACCGCTCCCCACCCTGACAGACTCGCGTCCGTCGTGACCACAGCCCAGGATGGGGGCAGGAATGATTTCCCCTTCGACAAAGAAGTGGGAAGAAGCCACCACTGAAGGGATGCCTTGGCTGCCCGAGAAAGGGAGACGTTCCTGTCGAGGGACGTCGATTTCCTGTCCCATTTGCGGAGAATGTCCCATTGAAGAGGACGCAGATGAAACTGTGCAAATGGAACTGCCTCCATTGCTGCCACCATCTTCCCTAGGAAGTGCATGAGGCGTCTCAAGGGGTGCGACTGGGCTCGGAGGAGAGATCGCACCCCTGTCTGCAGTGAACGCTGTTTGTCCAGCGGAAGTTTCACTATCGCTGGGAGAGTGTGAAACTCCATCCCGAGATATGTCAGCGATTGTGTCGGTGTCAGTTTTGACTTTGGGAAATTGATGATCCACCCGAACCTCTGGAGTGTCTCCAGAGCAATGTTCAGGCTGTGTTGGCATGCCACCCGAGAGGGGGCCTTGACAAGAAGATCGTCCAAGTAAGGGATCACTGAGTGTCCCTGAGAGTGTAGGACTGCAACCACTGTTGCCATGACCTTGGTGAAGACCCGTGGGGGCTGTTGCCAGGCCGAAAGGCAATGCCACGAACTGAAGGTGTTCGTCCCCGATGGCGAAACGCAGGAAGCGCTGATGCTCTGGTGCAATCGGCACGTGGAGATAAGCATCCCTGATGTCTATTGATGCCAGGAAGTCTCCTTGGGACATCGAGGCGATGACGGAGCGGAGAGATTCCATCCGGAATCGTCTGGTTTTCACGTGTTTGTTGAGCAGTTTGAGGTCCAGAACGGGACGGAAAGATCCGTCCTTTTTTGGTACGACAAACAAGTTGGAGTAAAAACCGTGACCCCATTGCTGAAGGGGAACGGGGATAACTACTCCTTCTGCCTTCAGAGAGTTCACCGCCTGCAGAAGAGCATCGGCTCGCTCGGGGGGCGGAGATGTTCTGAAGAAACGAATCGGAGGACGAGAATTGAACTCTATCCTGTAACCGTGAGACAATGTCTCTCACCCATCGGTCTTGGACATGTGGGAACCAGGCGTCGCAAAAGCAGGAGAGCCTGCCACCGACCGAGGATGCGGTTTGGGGAGTCCGCAAGTCATGAGGAGGCCGCTTTGGGAGCGGTTCCTCCGGCGGTCTTTTTAGGACGTGCCTTAGACCGCCATGAATCAGAGTTCCTCTGATCCTTTTGAGGCCTGTTGGACGAGGAGAATTGAGACCTGCCTGAGGGCCGAAAGGACCGAAACCTCGATTGTACCTTCCGTTGTTGAGGTCTGTTAGGTTTGGACTGGGGTAAGGACGAGTCCTTACCCTTGGATTGTTTAATGATTTCATCCAATTGCTCGCCAAACAGGAGGTCGCCAGAAAACGGCAAACCGGTTAAAAATTTCTTGGAAGCAGAGTCTGCCTTCCATTCACGTAGCCACATGGCCCTGCGGACTGCCACTGAATTGGCGGATGCTACCGCTGTACGGCTCACAGAGTCTAGTACCGCATTCATGGCGTAGGACGCAAACGCCGACGCCTGAGAGGTTAATGACACAACCTGCGGAGTCGCGGCTCGTGTGAGTGCATTAATCTCAGACTGACAAGCTGAGATAGCTTGTAGTGCCCATACGGCAGCAAATGCCGGAGCAAAGGACGCGCCGATAGCCTCATAGATGGATTTCATCAGGAGCTCTATCTGTCTGTCAGTGGCATCCTTTAGTGATGCACCATCTGCCACTGCAACTATGGATCTGGCCGCCAGTCTAGAGACTGGAGGATCCACCTTGGGCACTGGGCCCAACCCTTGACTACGTCAGGGGGGAAGGGATAACGTGTGTCATGAAGTCGCTTAGTAAAGCGCTTATCCGGAAAAGCTCGGTGCTTCTGGACTGCGTCTTTGAAGTCGGAGTGATCAAGAAACGCACTCCGTGTACGTTTGGGAAACCTAAAATGAAATTTCTCCTGCTGAGAAGCTGACTCCTCAATCGGAAGGGGTGGAGGAGAAAGATCTAACACCTGATTGATTGACCCTATAAGGTCGTTTACTATGGCGTCCCCTTCAGGCGTATCAAGGTTGAGCGCGGCGTCAGGATCAGAGTCCTGATCTGCCGCATCTGCCTCATCCTCCAGAGAGTCCTCATGCTGAGACCCTGAACAGTGTGATGAAGTCGAGGGACGCTCCCAGCGAGCCCGCTTCGTCGGTCTGGGACTGCGGTCCGTGTCGGAGTCCTCCCCTTGGGACCTATGAGTTGACCCAGGAGCTCTTTGCTGCTCCGACCGAGGGGGGCATGGGGCAATGAATCAACAGTGCCCGGGGCCTGTGTTACAGGTCTGGACTGCAAAGCTTCCAGTATCTTAGCAGACCATCTATCCATATACTCAGCAAGTTTGTCAGCAAATACTGCAAACTCTGTCCCTGTCACCTGGACAGTGGGGGCCGGAGGTTCCACCTGGGCCGGGGGTCCCACCAGTGGCTGAGACTCCGGCTGAGTGAGTGTCACAGGGGCCGAGCATTGCACACAATGAGGGTAGGTGGAACCTGCAGGAAGCATTGCCGCACATGAGGTACAGGTTGCAAAGTAAGCCTGTGCTTTGGTACCCTTGCTTTTTGCAGACGACGACATGCTGTTTCTCCTCTTAGAATAATCAGTGAGGGTATATAGCCAAACGCTAACAGTGAGGCCGTACAGAGTAAAATGTATACACTATAAGCATATAAATATACAATTCGGCACCCAGGGGACCAGCACCTAGTAACAGGTGCGGCTTACCGACCGCTCCCAGCGGTTGTGTGACCATCAGATCCCTGCCTGGGCCTCCCAGAGCTGTAAGCTCAGTTGTCTCCCCTCTGAAGTTCTCCAGCGTCTTGTAGCAATGGCTGCCGGCGTTCAGAGAGGAGGAGGGGGCCGTGGGCGTGCCTGTAAAGAAGGGGAATTTTTGTTTACTTACCGTAAATTTCCTTTTCTTCTAGCTCCAATTGGGAGACCCAGACAATTGGGTGTATAGCTACTGCCTCCGGAGGCCACACAAAAGTATTACACTTAAAAGTGTAAGGCCCCTCCCCTTCTGGCTATACACCCTCCCGTGGGATCACGGGCTCCTCAGTTTTAGTGCAAAAGCAAGAAGGAGGAAAGCCAATAACAGGTTTAAAGACAAATTCAACCCGAAGAAACATCGGAGAACTGAAACCATTCAACATGAACAACATGTGTACCCGAAAAAAACAAAAATCCCTAAGAAAACAGGGCGGGTGCTGGGTCTCCCAATTGGAGCTAGAAGAAAAGGATTATACGGTAAGTAAACAAAATTCCCCTTCTTTGTCGCTCCTAATTGGGAGACCCAGACAATTGGGACGTCCAAAAGCAGTCCCTGGGTGGGTATAATAACCCCTAGTGATAGGACCGTAAAAAACAGCCCTACCCTACAGGTGGGCCGTCGCCGCCTGAAGGACTTGTCTACCTAGGCTGGCGTCCGCCGAAAACGTAGGTATGCACTTGATAGTGTTTGGTAAAAGTGTGCAGACTCGACCAGGTAGCCGCCTGGCACACCTGCTGAGCCGTGGCCCTGGTGTCGTAATGCCCAGGACGCACCCATGGCTCTGGTAGAATGGGCCTTCAGCCCTGAGGGAACCGGAAGCCCAGCAGAACGGTAGGCTTCAAGAATTGGTTCCTTGATCCACCGAGCTAGGGTGGATTTGGAAGCTTGCGACCCTTTGCGCTGACCAGCGACAAGGACAAAGAGTGCATCCGAGCGGCGCAGGGGCGCCGTGCGGGAAATGTAGATCCTGAGTGCTCTCACGAGATCCAACAAATGCAAATCCTTTTCAATTGATGAACTGGATGAGGGCACAAGGAAGGCAAGGAGATATCCTGATTAAGATGAAACGGGGATACCACCTTAGGGAGAAACTCCGGAATAGGGCGCAAAACCACCTTGTCCTGGTGAATCACCAGGAAGGGAGATTTGCATGACAGCGCTGCTAGCTCGGACACTCTCCGGAGAGACGTGACCGCTACTAGAAAGGCCACTTTCTGTGAAAGGCGAGAAAGGGAAACATCCCTCATAGGCTCGAAAGGCGGCTTCTGAAGAACAATTAGAACCCTGTTCCGATCCCAGGGCTCTAACGGCCGCTTGTAAGGAGGGACGATATGACAGACCCCTTGCAGGAACGTGCGTACCTGAGGAAGTCGTGCTGGGCGCTTCTGAAAAAATACAGATAGCGCTGGGACTTGCCCCTTGAGGGAGCTGAGCGACAAACCTTTTTCCAACCCGGATTGCAGGAAGGAAAGGAAAGTAGGCAAACTAAATAGCCAGGGAGAGACTCTGAGCAGAGCACCAAGACAAGAATATTTTCCACGTCCTGTGGTATATCTTGGCGCAGGTAGGTTCTCAGGCCTGTCTCATGGTGGCCATGACCTCTTGAGACAATCCTGAACCCGCTAGGATCCAGGACTCAATGGCCATACAGTCAGGTTCAGGGCCGCAGAATTCTGATGGAAAAAACGTCCCTTGAGACAGCAAGTCTGGTCGGTCTGGTAGTGCCCACGGTTGGCCTACCGCGAGGTGCCACAGATCCGGGTACCACGACCTCCTTGGCCAGTCTGGAGCGACGAGGATGGTGCGGCGGCAGTCGGACCTGATCTTGCGCAGCACTCTGGGCAACAGAGCCAGAGGTGGAAACACATAAGGAAGCCGGAACTGCGACCAATCTTGAACTAAGGCATCTGCCGCCAGAGCTCGGTGATCGTGAGACCGTGCCATGAAAACTGGGACCTTGTTGTTGTGCCGGGACGCCATTAGGTCGACGTCCGGCATCTCCCAGCGGCGACAGATCTCTTAAAACACGTCCGTGTGAAGAGACCATTCCCCTGCGTCCATACCCTGGCGACTGAGGAAGTCTGCTTCCCAGTTGTCCACGCCTGGGATGTGAACTGCGGATATGGTGGAGGCCGTGGCTTCCACCCACGTCAGAATCCGCCTGACTTCCTGGAAGGCTTGCCGACTGCGAGTTCCTCCTTGGTGGTTGATGTATGCCACCGCTGTGGAGTTGTCCGACTGAATACGGATCTGCTTGCCTTCCAGCCACTGCTGGAAGGCTGGTAGGGCAAGATACACTGCTCTGATCTCCAGAACGTTGATCTGAAGAGTGGACTCTTGCTGAGTCCACATACCTTGAGCCCTGTGGTGGAGAAAGACTGCTCCCCACCCTGACAGACTCGCATCTGTCGTCACTACCGCTCAGGATGGAGGTAGGAAGGATTTCCCTTTCGACAATGAGGTGGGAAGCAGCCACCATCGAAGAGAATCCTTGGCCGCCTGAGAGAGAGAGACGTTGCTGTCGAGGGACGTCGACCTCCCGTCCCATTGGCGGAGAATGTCCCATTGTAGTGGACGCAGATGAAACTGCGCGAAAGGGACTGCCTCTATTGCTGCCACCACCTTCCCTAGGAAGTGCATGAGGCGTCTCAAGGGGTGTGACTGACCTTGAAGGAGAGATTGCACCCCTGTCTTCAATGGACGCTATTTGACAAGCGGAAGCTTCACTACCGCTGAGAGAGTAAAACTCCATGCCAAGATATGTTATCGACTGGGTCGGGGTTAGATTCGACTTGGAAAGTTGATGATCCACCCGAAACCCTGGAGGGTCTCCAGCGCCACGTTCAGGCTGTGTTGGCATGCCTCTTGAGAAGGCGCCTTGACCAGCAGATCGTCTAAGTAAGGGATCACGGAGTGTCCCTGAGAGTGTAGGACTGCAACTACAGCTGCCATGACTTTGGTGAAGACCCGTGGGGCTGTCGCCAGACGAAAAGGCAGGGCTACGAACTGAAGGTGTTCGTCTCCTATAATGAAGCGTAGAAAACGCTGATGCTCTGGAGCAATCGGTACGTGGAGATAAGCATCCTTGATGTCTATCGATGCTAGGAAATGTCCTTGAGACATTGCGGCGATGACAGATCGGAGGGATTCCATCCGGAACCGTCTGGTTCTCACGTGGATGTTGAGAAGTTTTAGGTCCAGAACGGGACGGAAAGACCCGTCCTTTTTTGGTACCACAAACAAATTGGAGTAAAAACCGTGACCTTGCTCCTGAAGAGGAACAGGGGTCACCACTCCTTCCGCCTTTAGAGTGCATACCGCCTGTAGGAGCGCATCGGCTCGGTCGGGAGGCGGAGACGTTCTGAAGAATTGAGTTGGAGGACGAGAACTGAACTCTATCCTGTACCCGTGAGACAGAATGTCTCGCACCCAACGGTCTCAGACCTGTGGCAGCCAAATGTCGCCAAAGCGGGAGAGCCTGCCACCGACCGAGGATGCGGAGGGAGGAGGCCGGAAGTCATGAGGAAGCCGCCTTGGTAGCGGGTCTTCCGGCTGTCTTTTTTGGGCGTGACTGAGCCCGCCAAGAATCTGAACTCCTCTGATCCCTTTGAGTCCTTTTGGACGAGGAGAATTGGGACCTGCCCGAACCTCGAAAGGACCGAAACCCCGACTGTCCCCTCCTCTGTTGGGGTTTGTTTTGTCTGGGCTGAGGTAAGGATGAATCCTGACCCTTGGACTGTTTAATGATTTCATCCAAGCGCTCGCCAAACAGCCGGTCACCCGAAAATGGCAAACTGGTTAAACATTTTTAGGAAACAGAATCTGCTTTCCATTCCCTTAACCACAAGGCTCTGCGTAAAACCACGGAGTAGGCAGATGCCACTGCCGTACGGCTCGTAGAGTCCAGGACAGCATTAATCGCGTAAGACGCAAATGCAGACATTTGAGAGGTTAAGGGTGCCACCTGCGGAACAGATGTACGTGTGACCGTGTCAATCTGTGCAAGACCAGCTGAAATAGCTTGGAGTGCCCATACGGCTGCGAATGCAGGAGCAAACGACGCGCCGATAGCCTCATAGATGGATTTCAACCAGAGCTCCATCTGTCTGTCAGTGGCATCTTTTAGTGCAGCCCCATCCTCCATTGCAACTATGGATCTAGCCGCAAGCCTGGAGATAGGGGGATCCACCTTGGGACACTGGGTCCAGCTCTTGACCACGTCAGGAGGAAAGGGATAACGTGTATCCTTAAGCCGATTGGAGAAACACTTATCTGGATAAGCGTGGTGTTTCTGGAGTGACTCTCTAAAGTCAGAATGGTCCAGAAAAGTACTTAATTTCCGCTTGGGAAATCTGAAATGGAATTTCTCCTGCTGTGAAGCTGACTCCTCCACTTGAGGAGCTGGGGGAGAAATATCCAACACTTTATTGATGGACGCGATAGATTGTTCACTATGGCGTCACCATCAGGAGTATCTAGATTGAGAGCGGTCTCAGGGTCAGAATCCTGATCAGCTATTTCCGTCTCATCACACAGAGAATCCTCCTGCTGAGAGCCTGACCAGTGAGATGATGTAGAGGGCCGCTCATAGCGAGCCCTCTTAGGCTGTCTGGGACTGTCGTCCGTGTCAGGGCCATCACCCTGGGATGCGTGGGACACCCCCGGAGCTGTTCCAACTGAGGGGGGCCAGGGAGCAATGAATCAACAGCGCTCATGTCTGAGTTACTGGTCTAGACTGCATAGTTTCTAGAATCTGAGGCATAGTCACAGATAATCTATCCGCAAAGAAGGGAATTTTGTTACTTACCGTAAATTCCTTTTCTTCTAGCTCCTATTGGGAGACCCAGACGATTGGGTGTATAGCTACTGCCTCCGGAGGCCACACAAAGCATTACACTAAAAAGTGTAAGGCCCCTCCCCTTCTGGCTATACACCCCCAGTGGGATCACTGGCTCACCAGTTTTAGTGCAAAAGCAAGAAGGAGGAAAGCCAATAACTGGTTTAAACAAATTCACTCCGAGTAACATCGGAGAACTGAAAAACCGTTCAACATGAACAACATGTGTACCCGAAAAAACCCAAAAATCCCGAAGGACAACAGGGCGGGTGCTGGGTCTCCCAATAGGAGCTAGAAGAAAGAAGGGAATTTTGTTACTTACCGTAAATTCCTTTTCTTCTAGCTCCTATTGGGAGACCCAGACGATTGGGTGTATAGCTACTGCCTCCGGAGGCCACACAAAGCATTACACTAAAAAGTGTAAGGCCCCTCCCCTTCTGGTTATACACCCCCAGTGGGATCACTGGCTCACCAGTTTTAGTGCAAAAGCAAGAAGGAGGAAAGCCAATAACTTGGTTAAACAAATTCACTCCGAGTAACATCGGAGAACTGAAAAACCGTTCAACATGAACAACATGTGTACCCGAAAAAACCCAAAAATCCCGAAGGACAACAGGGCGGGTGCTGGGTCTCCCAATAGGAGCTAGAAGAAAAGGAATTTACGGTAAGTAACAAAATTCCCTTCTTCTTCGGCGCTCCATTGGGAGACCCAGACGATTGGGACGTCCAAAAGCTGTCCCTGGGTGGGTAAAGAAATACCTTATGTTAGAGCTGCGAAGACAGCCCTCCCCTACGGGGAGGCAACTGCCGCCTGCAAGACTCTTCTACCTAGGCTGGCGTCCGCCGAAGCATAGGTATGCACCTGATAATGTTTGGTGAAAGTGTGCAGACTCGACCAGGTAGCTGCCTGGCACACCTGTTGAGCCGTAGCCTGGTGTCGCAATGCCCAGGACGCACCCACGGCTCTGGTAGAATGGGCCTTCAGCCCTGATGGAACCGGAAGCCCAGCAGAACGGTAGGCTTCAAGAATTGGTTCTTTGATCCATCGAGCCAGGGTGGCTTTGGAAGCCTGCGACCCTTTGCGCTTACCAGCGACAAGGACAAAGAGTGCATCGGAGCGGCGCAGGGGCGCCGTGCGGGAAATGTAGATTCTGAGTGCTCTCACCAGATCTAACAAATGTAAATTCTTCTCATACCGATGAACTGCATGAGGACAAAAAGAAGGCAAAGAGATATCCTGATTAAGATGAAAAGAGGATACCACCTGTCACAAACCACCGGGGGGGTCACTCAGAAATCCCCCGCGCTGGCTACCAGTACGTCACAATCGGGGGGTAACAAGTGGGGGTCACCCCTCCTTTATACCTCCCGACCGACAGACAGAGCACGTGACGCGCTCTCTAGCGCCCCTCTTATAGTCAGGCCAATTATGGAATTGCCCGACAATAAGCAAGGAGGCCGCTATACTACTTATGCCGATTATTGAAGGGTCCCCGGTGAGAGTAGGGTATATATTCCCCCGACCTCCGCGGGCGGAATATATAAAACCTCCCTGAATCTCACTGGCCTCCCCACAATAATCCTTGGCACAACTCGCTGCCACCAACCGATTTACGGTAACTATTAGCCGAACACACAGACGTGGGATTCAAGATCGAGATAACAGAACAGCCCAAGATTAATTATATAATTTAATCAGCCTAAAGCACACTAGAACTACAATATATACAATAGGGAATCTACAGAATATACATATGTCAGAGTACAGTTACAATCAAAGCATGGGTTACAAACAGGCATACACAGTTCCAGCAGTTACCTTGTTGCGTCTGGCCACAGGGGGGCGCTGTAGACCAGGTTTCCAGGAACTCCCACAGATGTTTCCTACACGTGACCCCCAGCGAAAGAACACTGGAAAATGGCCGAAGTAGGGTTATCAATCTGGGCAAGTCCAGGTCCCCTCCTACCTTAGTGACCTCAGAGGGAGCACTGCTCCACCCCTGGCTTGAGTTATGGACAATCCACAACATGGAATATGGGCCATAACTTTGCCTGGGAGCGTCGTAGGCGGACGCCAATGCTCTCATTGTGACAGTTATGAATTTAGCTACAGAACGAGGGGACTCATGACCTGTCTGCCAGTTCCCCATTGGCTGATATCACGCCTGGGGCATTTCCCAATGTCCTGCTCCCATAAAAAGGGTGTGCCGGCATCGTCCGCATGCGGAGACACCATTTTTATGGTTGCCATATTTATCGGAAATATGGCTTGCGAGATATGAACCATTTTTTACTGGAGTCGTTCTGTCTGGCTATTTCCATAGCCTTGCTAACTAGCTAGCAGCTCCTACTACAGGGTGACGGCAGGGAGTCATCCTGTGTCCATTGTTCCCACACCACCTCATCTCCATATCACAGGACATGGCCATGGAGGTGTAAGTGGAACACTGAGAACAAGAAGGGAGGGGGCACTGCCAGGGAGTGATGAGGGATTATGACTGGAGTCATAATTCATCTTCATATCCCGGGATTTGCCTCACACCTCCCCCCTTTTGAGGGCGCTAGGGGGCAGCACACTCCGGTGTTCCCCCGTGCGCCCGTCCGCGACCTCTCCTTGTCGGGACAGCCCGTCTGCGTTACCGTGGTCACGGCCCCTTTTGTGGCGAATGGTGAAGTTGTATTGCTGGAGCGCAAGGCTCCATCGCAACAATCGCCCATTCGTCCCAGAGACGGTGTGCAACCAGCTGAGGGGATTGTGGTCCGTCTCCACGATGAAGTGGCGCCCGTATAGATAGGGTTGCAGACGCTGCAGGGCCCACACTATGGCCAGGCACTCCTTCTCCATCGTGGAATAGGCAACTTCCCTTGGTAACAGCTTCCTGCTCAGGTACAAGACTGGGTGCTCTTGGCTCGCAGAGTCCACCTGGCTGAGCACCGCACCGAGGCCGAAGTCACTGGCGTCGGTCTGTACTACAAACGGCCGCGTGAAGTCGGCTGCCTGTAGCACGGGCGGGCTGGACAGGGCGTCCTTTAGGGCCCGGAAGGCTGTCTCGCAGTCCATTGTCCAATCGACTGCAGAGGGCAGCTTCTTCTTGGTGAGGTCCGTCAAGGGCTTTGCCAGGCTACTATAGCATGGAACAAACCTCCTATAGTACCCAGCGGTCCCCAAGAAGGACATCACCTGCTTCTTGGTCCTGGGGGTGGGCCAGGATGCGATGGCTTCCACTTTCTCAGGCTCGGGCTTCAGTGTTCCCCCGCCTACCCGGTGACCGAGGTACTGGACCTCGCTCATGGCCAGCTGACACTTGCCCGGCTTGATGGTCAAACCTGCCCGGTGGACCCGCCTGAGCACCTGTGCTAGATGCTCTAGGTGATCTTCCCAGGTGGGACTGAAGACGGCAATGTCATCCAGGTACGCGGCCGCGTACCCTTCAAGTCCCTTGAGCAGGGTGTTGACCATCCGCTGGAAAGTGGCAGGGGCATTCCTCATCCCGAATGGCATCACCGTGGACTCGTACAGTCCAAATGGGGTAATAAAGGCAGAGCGTTCCCTGGCCTTGCGAGTCAGGGGGATCTGCCAATATCCCCGGCTCAGATCCATGATGGTCAGGTACTGAGCCCCGGCCAACTGATCGAGCAGGTCATCGATGCGTGGCATTGGGTACGCATCGGCGACCGTGACCGCATTGAGCCCCCTGTAGTCCACGCAGAACCGAGTGGTTCGGTCCTTCTTAGGGACGAGGACTACAGGCGAGGCCCAAGCGCTGTTGGATGCCTGGATCACCCCCAGCTTCAGCATCTCGTCAATCTCCTGGCGCATGTGTTGCTGCACCTCCAGGGAGACCCGATATGCTGAACGCCGGATCGGGGGATGATCCCCAGTGTCCACGTGATGGACAGCCAAGTCAGTCTTTCCGGGCTGGTTGGTAAACAACCCCCGGAAGGGGAGGAGGGTGGCCCACAGCTGGGACCGTTGGTCTTCCAAGAGCTGGTGGCCAACCTCCACATCCTCAATGGATCCGCCTGCCCTAACCTGGGCTAGCATATCCAAGAGGGTTTCCGCTTCTCCCTCCTCGGGCAGGTTGCACACGGGGAGCGCACATGCCTCCCGCTCATGATGTGCCTTCATCATGTTCACATTGAAGGGCTTCCGCCTTCCACGGGCAGGGTCCAGGGTGACCAGGTACGTTACAGGGTTGAGCTGCTGGTACACGAGGTATGGGCCTTCCCAGGCTGCCTGAAGCTTGTCCTGTGGTACGGGGACCAGTACCCACACCTTTTGACCCACTTGGTAGGTCCTCTCACAAGCGTTCTGGTCGTACCAACGCTTCTGATCGGCCTGGGCTTGAGCCATATTGTCGTGTACCAGTTGCGTCAAGGCCTGCATTTTGTCCCGGAAGCGCATGACATACTCGATAACCGACACTCCAGGGGTGGCCAAATCCCCTTCCCAAGCCTCTTTCACCAGAGCCAGGGGGCCCCGCACACGTCGCCCGTACAGGAGCTCAAACGGTGAGAATCCTGTTGAGGCCTGTGGAACCTCCCGGTAAGCAAATAACAGGTGTGGGAGATACCGCTCCCAGTCACGCCCATGGGAGTCGACCAACATCTTAAGCATCTGCTTTAAGGTGCCATTGAACCGCTCGCACAGGCCATTAGTCTGTGGATGGTACGGGCTGGCCACCAGATGTCGCACCTGGACTTGCTTACAGAGGGCCTCCATCAGCTGGGACATGAATTGGGTCCCCCGGTCAGTGAGCATTTCCTGGGGAAAACCCACTCGGGAGAAAATCTCCAGCAATGCGGTGGCCACCTTGTCAGCCCGAATGGACGACAAGGCCACTGCTTCTGGGTACCGGGTGGCATAGTCCACTACCGTCAGTAGGAAGCGTTTCCCGGAGCTGCTGGGGATGGCCAGCGGGCCGACCAGATCCACAGCCACCCTCCTGAAAGGCTCATCGATGATTGGCAGAGATACTAGTGGGGCTTTGGGGCGTGGCCCCGCCTTCCCCACTCTCTGACAGGTTTCACACGAACGGCAGTAGGCAGCCACATCGGCCCCCATTTTTGGCCAGTAGAAATGCTGGTTTAACCTGGCCTTGGTCTTAGCGATCCCTAGGTGTCCGGCCATCGGAATCTCATGTGCGATCCGCAACAACTCCGTCCGGAACGGATAGGGTACCACCAACTGTCGGTCCCTGGGCCACGCCTCCGGTGAACCCTGCTGGACCGTGGCCCGGTACAGCCGTCCTTGGTCCCAGACCACTCGCTCCGGGTCCGAGTCCGAGGGAGGCTGTGCCGCCTGCTCCTTAAGAGCTTTCAGGCTGTCATCAGCTTCTAACGCTGCCTGAAACCCCTGACTAGATGTGGCCAGAATCGACGAGACTGTCACATCTTCAGTCAGTACCCCGGGACCTGTGTCCTGGCCTCCACCTGACTCGGCTGCCACTTGGTCAGAAGGGGAAGAGCTATCGGACCTCCGGGAGGCCCCTTGGCTTCCAGCACTCCCACTGCGGGTGACAGCGGCCACAGCCGCTGCGACCGTGGGTCGTGCCTGCTCCTCCTCCGTTCCTGACCAAGTCGCCGGTTCAGGCAGACCTACCTGGCTTCCTGACACCCCGGTTGTGGGGGAACCATGCACCGAGATCTTACCTGGGAGCACTTCCGCTCCTGGACCGGCCCCAATCTCACCTGCCTGTTCCCCTCCTGCAGCAACAGAACCCCGCTGTGAAATCTCTGGGGACCCCACATTTGCTGTGGTAGCCCCCACCCCACACACTGGTCCTCCCCCTGCAGCACCCTGCTCTCTGCTTATCCCTGCAGAGGGCAACAGATCCCAGCTCACAGGCTGATTACTTGTAGAGGCATTGTCACACCTTTCTCTGACCCCCTCCCCTGTCACAGCTGCAGCTGTGTGTGTGTCTATGGTGTCTATGCAAGCAGAAATATCAGAGTTCACTCCCTCCTCCCTTACATCATTCATAGATAACACATTAACATTGTCCGGAGGCATGTCAGTACTGGCTGAAGGTTCAGCCCTTGGTTGGGGCCCAAACTGGGAGGTTATCTGCCCCAAATCTGTCCCAAGTAGCACGTTTGCGGGGATCCGATCAGTTACCCCCACCTCCCTCACCCCTCGCCCTGCGCCCCAGTCCACATAAATGTCAGCAACAGGCAGCGCCGTGTCAGTGCCTCCAATCCCGGAGACAGCGAGGGTTTTTCCAGGGATCAAGTCTTGGGGGGACACCGTCTCAGGCCGCACCAGAGTCACCTCCGAGGCGCTGTCTCGCAGTCCTATGGTCACAGACCGGCCGACGGTGACAGGTTGGAAGCTGTCCAGGGACCTACCACCACCCCCACCCACACAATACACCTTGGGCGGCCCTTGGGACGGGGACGGAGCCGGGGCCTTGGGACGCTGAGGGCACATGGCCTTGAAGTGTCCAGGTAGGTTGCACTGGTGGCACCGTCTTGGTTCTGCCACGGGCCTGGAGAGGGGAGTTGAGGGGGACACCCCCTGCAGTCTAGGGGCAGGTGGGGCAGTCGCAGAATTCATCTTACCCCCTCTCCAGGTGCTGCTGGTGGCTGCTCTCCTGGCTTCCGGAGCCCGATTTTTGGTGTAGTCATCGGCCAGGGCAGCTGTAGCCGTGGACCCCTTTGGCTTCTGGTCTCGGATGAACTGGCGGAGATCCTCAGGGCAGTTCCACAAGAGTTGCTCCGTGATGAACAAGTCCAGGATCTCCGGTCCGGTGGAAAGCTGCAGGCCTTGGGTCCAGTGGTCGGCAGCTCGGGCAAGTGCCCGCCGGTGGTCAGCCCAGGAGTCCTTTGGTCCCTTCTGTAGGCTCCGGAACTTCTTGCGGTAGGACTCTGGAGTGAGGTTGTACTGTTGGATCAGGGCCCGCTTGATGGTGTCGTAGCCCTGATCTGCCTCAGCAGGCAAGTCCCAAAGGATATCCAGGGCCTTACCCCTTAAACGGGGGGTCAGGTATTTGGCCCACTGGTCCTTGTCCAGATGGTGCTGCAAGCAAGTCCGTTCAAAAGCAGTCAAGAAAGAGTCCAAGTCTCCATCCTTCTCCAGCACTGGGAAGTCCTCAACACGGACCTTTGGAAGTTTGGTGTCTCGAAGGTCACGTGTGGCTGATGAGGGCCGGAGCTGAGCTAGCTGCAGCTGGTAGTCACGGTCTGCCTGTCGCTCTCGCTCTCGCTCTTCACGCGCTGCCTGCCGCTCTCGCTCCGCAGCCTCACGCTCTGCGTGCCGCTCCGCAGCCTCAGCGTCACGCGCTGCCTGCCGCTCTGCCCTGCGCTCTGCCAGGAGTTCCTTGTAGCCCTTCTGGTCTCCAGCCTGGAGAAGGGCCATAGCCATTTGAAGAAGGCTATCCGAGCCTCCCAGGCTCGGTGGAATGGCACGTGGTGATCTGCGGCACGCTGCAGAGCTAGGCGATTCACTGTCCCTTTCAGAGCGGAGGGCTGGCATCTGGCTCGTTGAGGAACCTTGGGTGAGCTGCTCCTCATCTTGTCCATAATTGCCAGGTTGTGCAATGTCCTCGGCAGAACGGTTTTCTGGCGTCGAGCTCCTGGAGGACTCGTGGGCAACCTCCTCATTGCTGTCCACAGCACCGTCCTCCCTCTCTTCGGCTCCTGCCTTAGCATTGGCCAGTTGCATAGCTCTGCTCCTGGTGCCATCAGCCATTCTTGCAGACTTTTGGTCACTGACACAGAACTGACACCTGATGCCTCCACACACCTTACAGTATCTGCACTCTGACACTCTAGTGTTGAGCTAGTCTGAAGACCCCAGCAGCCACAGCTGCTGCAGGCAGTCTTTAGTGTCTGGGAGTATGGGTCTCACACTCACACACACTATTATCTCGATCCCACCGCTATGCCACCAATATGTCACAAACCACCGGGGGGGGTCACTCAGAAATCCCCCGCGCTGGCTACCAGTACGTCACAATCGGGGGGTAACAAGTGGGGGTCACCCCTCCTTTATACCTCCCGACCGACAGACAGAGCACGTGACGCGCTCTCTAGCGCCCCTCTTATAGTCAGGCCAATTATGGAATTGCCCGACAATAAGCAAGGAGGCCGCTATACTACTTATGCCGATTATTGAAGGGTCCCCGGTGAGAGTAGGGTATATATTCCCCCGACCTCCGCGGGCGGAATATATAAAACCTCCCTGAATCTCACTGGCCTCCCCACAATAATCCTTGGCACAACTCGCTGCCACCAACCGATTTACGGTAACTATTAGCCGAACACACAGACGTGGGATTCAAGATCGAGATAACAGAACAGCCCAAGATTAATTATATAATTTAATCAGCCTAAAGCACACTAGAACTACAATATATACAATAGGGAATCTACAGAATATACATATGTCAGAGTACAGTTACAATCAAAGCATGGGTTACAAACAGGCATACACAGTTCCAGCAGTTACCTTGTTGCGTCTGGCCACAGGGGGGCGCTGTAGACCAGGTTTCCAGGAACTCCCACAGATGTTTCCTACACGTGACCCCCAGCGAAAGAACACTGGAAAATGGCCGAAGTAGGGTTATCAACCTGGGCAAGTCCAGGTCCCCTCCTACCTTAGTGACCTCAGAGGGAGCACTGCTCCACCCCTGGCTTGAGTTATGGACAATCCACAACATGGAATATGGGCCATAACTTTTCCTGGGAGCGTCGTAGGCGGACGCCAATGCTCTCATTGTGACAGTTATGAATTTAGCTACAGAACGAGGGGACTCATGACCTGTCTGCCAGTTCCCCATTGGCTGATATCACGCCTGGGGCATTTCCCAATGTCCTGCTCCCATAAAAAGGGTGTGCCGGCATCGTCCGCATGCGGAGACACCATTTTTATGGTTGCCATATTTATCGGAAATATGGCTTGCGAGATATGAACCATTTTTTACTGGAGTCGTTCTGTCTGGCTATTTCCATAGCCTTGCTAACTAGCTAGCAGCTCCTACTACAGGGTGACGGCAGGGAGTCATCCTGTGTCCATTGTTCCCACACCACCTCATCTCCATATCACAGGACATGGCCATGGAGGTGTAAGTGGAACACTGAGAACAAGAAGGGAGGGGGCACTGCCAGGGAGTGATGAGGGATTATGACTGGAGTCATAATTCATCTTCATATCCCGGGATTTGCCTCACACCACCTTCGGGAGAAACTCCTGAATGGGGCGCAGCACTACCTTGTCCTGGTGGAAGACCAGGAAAGGAGCCTTGGATGACAGCGCTGCTAGCTCAGACACTCTCCGAAGAGATGTGATCGCTACCAGAAAAGCCACTTTCTGTGATAGTCTAGAAAGTGAAACCTCCCTCAGAGGCTCGAAGGGCGGCTTCTGGAGGGCAACTAGTACCCTGTTCAGATCCCATGGATCTAACGGCCGCTTGTACGGGGGTACAATATGACAAACCCCCTGCCGGAACGTGCGCACCTTAGGAAGTCGTGCTAGACGCTTTTGAAAAAAGACGGATAGCGCCGAGACTTGCCCTTTAAGGGAGCCGAGCGACAAACCTTTTTCTAACCCAGATTGCAGGAAAGAAAGAAAGGTAGGAAATGCAAAAGGCCAGGGAGACACTCCCTGAGCAGAGCACCAGGATAAGAATATGCTCCACGTTCTGTGGTAGATCTTAGCGGACGTGGGCTTCCTAGCCTGTCTCATGGTGGCAACGACCCCTTGGGATAATCCTGAAGACCCTAGGATCCAGGACTCAATGGCCACACAGTCAGGTTCAAGGCCCCAGAATTCCGATGGAAAAAACGGCCCTTGGGACAGTAAGTCTGGTCGGTCTGGTAGTGCCGACGGTTGGCCGACCGTGAGATGCCACAGATCCGGATACCACGCCCTCCTTGGCCAGTCTGGGGCGACGAGTATGACGCGGCTGCAGTCGGATCTGATCTTGCGTAGCACTCTGGGCAAGAGTGCCAGAGGTGGAAACACATAAGGGAGCCGGAACTGCGACCAATCTTGCACTAAGGCGTCTGCCGCCAGAGCTCTGTGATCGCGAGACCGTGCTATGAAGGTTGGGACCTTGTTGTTGTGCCTGGACGCCATTAGGTCGACGTCCGGCCTTCCCCAGCGGCTACAGATTTCCTGAAACACGTCCGGGTGAAGGGACCATTCCCCTGCGTCCATGCCCTGGCGGCTGAGGAAGTCTGCTTCCCAGTTTTCTACGCCGGGGATGTGAACTGCGGATACGGTGGAGGCCGTGGTTTCCACCCACATCAGAATCCGCCGGACTTCCTGGAAGGCTTGCCGACTGCGTGTCCCTCCTTGGAGATTGATGTATGCCACCGCTGTGGAGTTGTCCGACTGAAGTCGGATCTGCTTTCCTTCCAGCCACTGCTGGAAGGCTAGTAGGGCAAGATACACTGCTCTGATTTCCAGAACATGGATCTGAAGGGTGGACTCCTGCTGAGTCCACGTACCCTGAGCCCTGTGGTGGAGAAAAACTGCTCCCCACCCTGACAGACTCGCGTCTGTCGTGACTACCGCCCAAGACGGTGGTAGGAAGGATCTTCCCTGTGATAATGAGGTGGGAAGAAGCCACCATTGCAGAGAGTCCTTCTGTGAAAAGGATACTTTCCTGTTCAGGGATGTTGACTTCCCGTCCCATTGGCGGAGAATGTCCCAATAAGAGGACGCAGATGAAACTGCGCAAACGGAACCGCCTCCATTGCCGCCACCAACTTCCCGAGGAAGTGCATGAGGCGTCTTAAGGAGTGCGACTGACCTTGACGGAGAGTCTGCACCCCAGTCTGTAGTGACCGCTGCTTGTCCAGCGGAAGCTTCACTAGCGCTGAGAGGGTATGAAACACCATGCCAAGATACGTTAGTGATTGGGTCGGTGACAGGTTTGACTTTGAGAAGTCGATGATCCACCCGAACGTCTGGAGAGTCTCCAGCGCAACATTCAGGCTGAGTTGGCATGCCTCTTGAGAGGGTGCCTTGACAAGTAGATCGTCCAAGTAAGGGATCACTCCCTGTGAGAGCAAGACTGCTACCACTGCCGCCATGACCTTGGTGAACACCCGTGGGGCTGTCGCCAGACCGAATGGCAGAGCTACGAACTGAAGATGGTCGTCTCCCAGCACGAAACGTAGAAAACATTGGTGCTCTGTAGCAATCGGCACGTGGAGATAAGCATCTTTGATGTCTATTGATGCTAGGAAGACATTGAGGCAATGACGGAGCGGAGGGTTTCATCCGGAACCGCCTGGCCTCCACGTGCTTGTTGAGCAGTTTTAGGTCCAGAACGGAACGGAAAGAGCCATCCTTTTTTGGCACCACAACCAGATTGGAGGAAAACCGTGTCTTGTTCCTGAAGAGGAACAGGGATTACCACTCCTTCTGCCTGCAGAAGAGCATCGGCTCGGTGGGGACGTTCTGAAGAATCGAGTCGGAGGACGAGAACAGAACCCTGTCCTGTGCACGTGGGCACAATGTCCCTCACCCACCGGTCTGTGACCTGTGGCAGCTAAATGTCGCAAAGGCGAGCGAGTCTGCCATCAACCGCGGATGCGGAGAGATGAGAGAGCTGAGAGTCATGAGGAGACCGCCTTGGTAGCGGTTCCTCCGGCTGCCTTCCTTGGGCGTGATTGAGCCCCCGGAAACTGAGCCTCTCTGAGGCTTTTCAGCTCTTTTGGACGAGGACAATTGGGACCTGCCCGAGCTTGGGAAGGACCGAAACCTCGACTGTCCTTCCAGGACAGCATTAATAGGGTAAGTCGCAATGCAGACATTGCGAGGTTACGGACGCCCCTGCGGCACAAATGTACATATGCTCAAGACCAGCTGTGCAAGAACAGCTGAAAAGCTTAGGGTGCCCATACGGCTGTAAATGCCGGAGCAACCGACACGCCGATAGCCTCATAGACAGATTTCAACCAGAGTCCATCTGTCTGGCATCTTTAAGTGAAGTCCCTCCACTGCAACTATAGCTCTAGCCGCAAGCCTGGAGATTGGAGAATCCACCTTTGGACCCTGGGTCCCACGCTTGACCACGTCAGGGGGAAAAGGATAACGTGTATCCTTAATACGTTTGGAGAAAACGCTTATCTGGTAAGCGTGGTGTTCCTGGACTGCTTCTCTGAAGTCAGCGTGGCCAGAAAAATACTCAATCTACGTTTGAGCTACTGAAATGGGACTTCTCCTGCTGTGAAGCTGACTCCTCCTTCCTGGACTGCTTATCTCTATCCCATTGCAACTCCATCCCTGTCCTTGGACAGGGTTGACAGGTGGTTCCTTTGGCCACGTCTAGTAGAGACCCCGGCTGACCAAGTGCTCCAGGGGAGCATTGCACACAATGGGGTTCAGTGCCGTGGAACAGTATCACATGCAGTAAAAACAGCATCGAAAGCCCGAGTTGCTTATATGCTGCTGCCGACTAGCCATCTAGGACATAGCCAAGAATGGCGACCGTACAATGCAATGTATAGCATACAAGCATAAAGTACAATGAACACTGCAGCACATGCAATACAAGCAGCATAGAAAGCCTGTGCCTTGGCACCCCTGCTTTTCTGCTGCTGTAGACTAGCCATCTAGGGGAATATAGCCCAGAATATCGACCATACAGTGCAATGTATAGCATACAAGCATAAGTACAAATGAACACTGCAACCCCTGCAATACAAGCAGCATAGAAAAAACCTGTGCCTCAGCACCCCTGCTTTTCTGCTGCTGTAGTCTAGTCATTCTAGGCGAAAATAGCCCAGACTAGCGACTGTACAGTGCAGTGTATAGCATACAAGCATAAATACACATGAACACTTCAGTACATGCCATACAAGCAGCATAGAAAGCCTGTGCCTTAGCACCCCTGCTTTCCTGCTGCTGATGTGTCGCCATCTAAGAGGGCATATAGCCAAAAATAGCGACCTATGCAGTGTAAGCATAAAAATACAAATGGACAACTGCGGTATTTAGTGGGGTCAGCACTTCAGGTGCCGCTTACCGCCCGCCTATAAGCGGGTGTGTGGTCGCCCTAGTCCTGTGCCTGGTTGCCCAGAGTCCGATCTCTCAGCTCGGACTGCAGGAATGGCTGCCGGCGTCCTTCTCCAGCTCGTGTGAGTAGGGGCGGGCCGTGGGCGTGCCCCCAAGTCAGAGCGGGAAACCGGCGTCCCACAGTGTCCAGTGAGAGGGCTGGAGCATGTAAATAAGGCTCCAGCCCTCGGCGCTGCTGATTGTACAGCGTCTCTCCCCTACCCTGATTGACAGGGTGGGGGCGGGAACGAAGCGGAGCTAGGCCGCAAAAGCCGGGGACTGGATTTATAAGCGCCGCCGTCGTAAAAGCGCGGTCGGCGCTAAGTCCCCGGCGCACTACAAGTCCCAGCCGCGCCGCCGCTCCCGGAGCGTCCGGCGCGGTAGTTCCCCATACATAAAGTCACTCAGCTAGGCTGTAGTGACTGTAACCCTTTACTGTCCCCGGCGCACTAGCACACCCAGCAAGTCTGGAGTGTGCTGTGCCTGTGTGTACGGGGACACAGAGTACCTGAATGGTGCAGGGCCATGTCCCTGAACGGTACCCAGCTCCGTATCCAGCAGGTTCAATGGGTCTGTGGATGGAGCCCGGCCTCAGGGCTTTGGGGCCGGTAAGATCCCACTTCCTCAGAGCCCCTCAGGGGGATGTGGAAGGAAAACAGCATGTGGGCTCCAGCCGCCGTACCAGCAATAGGTACCTCAACCTTACAAACCACAAGTGGGGTGAGAAGGGAGCATGCTGGGGGCCCTAGTATGGGCCCTCTTTTCTTCCATCCGATATAGTCAGCAGCTACTGCTGACTAAACAGTGGAGCTATGCGTGGATGTCTGACCTCCTTCGCACAAAGCAGAAAACTGGTGAGCCAGTGATCCCACTGGGGGTGTATAACCAGAAGGGGAGGGGCCTTACACTTTTTAGTGTAATGCTTTGTGTGGCCTCCGGAGGCAGTAGCTATACACCCAATCGTCTGGGTCTCCCAATGGAGCGCCGAAGAAAAGGAATTTACGGTAAGTAACAAAATTCCCTTCTTCTTCGGCGCTCCATTGGGAGACCCAGACGATTGGGACGTCCAAAAGCTGTCCCTGGGTGGGTAAAGAATACCTCATGATAGAGCTGCAAGACAGCCCTCCCCTATAGGGAGGCAACTGCCGCCTGCAGGACTCTTCTACCTAGGCTGGCGTCCGCCGAAGCATAGGTATGCACCTGATAACGTTTGGTGAAAGTGTGCAGACTCGACCAGGTAGCTGCCTGGCACACCTGTTGAGCCGTAGCCTGGTGTCGCAATGCCCAGGACGCACCCACGGCTCTGGTAGAATGGGCCTTCAGCCCTGATGGAACCGGAAGCCCAGCAGAACGGTAGGCTTCAAGAATTGGTTCTTTGATCCATCGAGCCAGGGTGGCCTTAGAAGCCTGCGACCTTTTGCGCTTACCAGCGACAAGGACAAAGAGTGCATCCGAACGGCGCAAGGGCGCCGTGCGGGAAATGTAGATTCTGAGTGCTCTCACCAGATCTAACAAATGTAAATCCTTCTCATACCGATGAACTGCATGAGGACAAAACGAAGGCAAAGAGATATCCTGATTAAGATGAAAAGAGGATACCACCTTCGGGAGAAACTCCTGAATGGGGCGCAGCACTACCTTGTCCTGGTGGAAGACCAGGAAGGGAGCCTTGGATGACAGCGCTGCCAGCTCAGACACTCTCCGAAGAGATGTGATCGCTACCAGAAAAGCCACTTTCTGTGATAGTCTAGAAAGTGAAACCTCCCTCAGAGGCTCGAAGGGCGGCTTCTGGAGGGCAACTAGTACCCTGTTCAGATCCCATGGATCTAACGGCCGCTTGTACGGGGGTACGATATGGCAAACCCCCTGTAGGAACGTGCGCACCTTAGGAAGGCGTGCCAAACGCCTCTGAAAAAATACGGATAGCGCCGAGACCTGACCTTTAAGGGAGCCGAGCGACAAACCTTTTTCTAACCCAGATTGCAGGAAAGATAGAAAGGTAGGCAATGCAAATGGCCAGGGAGACACTCCCTGAGCAGAGCACCAGGATAAGAATATCCTCCACGTTCTGTGGTAGATTTTAGCGGACGTGGGCTTCCTAGCCTGTCTCATGGTGGCAACGACCCCTTGGGATAATCCTGAAGACGCTAGGATCCAGGACTCAATGGCCACACAGTCAGGTTCAGGGCCGCAGAATTCCGATGGAAAAACGGCCCTTGGGACAGTAAGTCTGGTCGGTCTGGTAGTGCCCACGGTTGGTCGACCGTGAGATGCCACAGATCCGGATACCACGCCCTCCTCGGCCAGTCTGGGGCGACGAGTATGACGCGGCTGCAATCGGATCTGATCTTGCGTAGCACTCTGGGCAAGAGTGCCAGAGGTGGAAACACATAAGGGAGCCGGAACTGCGACCAATCTTGCACTAGGGCGTCTGCCGCCAGAGCTCTTTGATCGCGAGACCGTGCCATGAAGGTTGGGACCTTGTTGTTGTGCCGGGACGCCATTAGGTCGACGTCCGGCCTTCCCCATCGGCTCATGCCCTGGCGACTGAGGAAGTCTGCTTCCCAATTTTCTACGCCGGGGATGTGAACTGCGGATATGGTGGAGGCCGTGGCTTCCACCCACATCAGAATCCGCCGGACTTCCTGGAAGGCTTGCCGACTGCGTGTCCCCCCTTGGTGGTTGATGTATGCCACCGCTGTGGAGTTGTCCGACTGAATTCGGATCTGCCTTCCTTCCAGCCACTGCTGGAAGGCTAGTAGGGCAAGATACACTGCTCTGATTTCCAGAACATTGATCTGAAGGGTGGACTCCTGCTGAGTCCACGTACCCTGAGCCCTGTGGTGGAGAAAAACTGCTCCCCACCCTGACAGACTCGCGTCTGTCGTGACCACCGCCCAAGACGGTGGTAGGAAGGATCTTCCCTGTGATAATGAGGTGGGAAGAAGCCACCATTGCAGAGAGTCCTTGGCCGTCTGTGAAAGGGATACTTTCCTGTTCAGGGATGTTGACTTCCCGTCCCATTGGCGGAGAATGTCCCATTGAAGTGGACGCAGATGAAACTGCGTAAACGGAACCGCCTCCATTGCCGCCACCATCTTCCCGAGGAAGTGCATGAGGCGTCTTAAGGAGTGCGACTGACCTTGAAGGAGAGTCTGCACCCCAATCTGTAGTGACCACTGCTTGTCCAGCGGAAGCTTCACTAGCGCTGAGAGGGTATGAAACTCCATGCCAAGATACGTTAGTGATTGGGTCGGTGACAGGTTTGACTTTGAGAAGTTGATGATCCACCCGAACGTCTGGAGAGTCTCCAGCGCAACATTCAGGCTGAGTTGGCATGCCTCTTGAGAGGGTGCCTTGCCAAGTAGATCGTCCAAGTAAGGGATCACAGAGTGTCCCTGTGAGTGCAAGACTGCTACCCCTGCCGCCATGACCTTGGTGAACACCCGTGGGGCTGTCGCCAGACCGAATGGCAGAGCTACGAACTGAAGATGGTCGTCTCCTATTCCAAATGAGTAGAAAACATTGGTGCTCTGTAGCAATCGGCACGTGGAGATAAGCATCTTTGATGTCTATTGATGCTAGGAAATTTCCTTGAGACATTGAGGCAATGACGGAGCGGAGGGTTTCATCCGGAACCGCCTGGCCTCCACGTGCTTGTTGAGCAGTTGTAGGTCCAGAACGGAACGGAAAGAGCCATCCTTTTTTGGCACCACAACCAGATTGGAGGAAAACCGTGTCTTGTTCCTGAAGAGGAACAGGGATTACCACTCCTTCTGCCTGCAGAAGAGCATCGGCTCGGTGGGGAGGTGGGGACGGTCTGAAGAATCGAGTCGGAGGACGAGAACAGAACTCTGTCCTGTGCACGTGGGCACAATGTCCCTCACCCACCGGTCTGTGACCTGTGGCAGCTAAATGTCGCCAAAGGCGAGCGAGTCTGCCATCAACCGCGGATGCGGAGAGATGAGAGAGCTGAGAGTCATGAGGAGACCGCCTTGGTAGCGGTTCCTCCGTCTGCCTTCCTTGGGCGTGATTGAGCCCGGCCGGAAGCTGAGCCCCTCTGAGGCTTTTCAGCCCTTTTGGACGAGGACAATTGGGACCTGCCCGAGTTTGGGAAGGACCGAAACCTCGACTGTCCTTCCAGGACAGCATTAATAGGGTAAGTCGCAATGCAGACATTGCGAGGTTACGGACGCCCCTGCGGCACAGATGTACATATGCTCAAGACCAGCTGCGCAAGAACAGCTGAAGCTTAGGGTGCCCATACGGCTGTGAATGCCGGAGCAACCGACACGCCGATAGCCTCATAGACAGATTTCAACCTGAGTCCATCTGTCAGTCAATGGCATCTTTAAGTGAAGTCCCATCTCCACTGCAACTATGGCTCTAGCCGCAAGCCTGGAGATTGGAGAATCCACCTTTGGACCCTGGGTCCAGCGCTTGACCACGTCAGGGGGAAAGGGATAACGTGTATCCTTAATACGTTTGGAGAAAACGCTTATCTGGTAAGCGTGGTGTTCCTGGACTGCTTCTCTGAAGTCAGCGTGGCCAGAAAAAAACTCAATATACGTTTGAGCTACTGAAATGGGACTTCTCCTGCTGTGAAGCTGACTCCTCCGCTGGGGGAGCTGAGGGAGAAAGATCCAACATTCCATTGATGGACGCTATAGGATCATGCCTTATGGCGTCACCATCCGGTGTATCCGGATTGAGAGCGGTGTCAGGATCAAAGTCCTGATGAGCTACGTCTGCCTCATCATACAGAGAGCCTCCTGGGACCCCCCCCCGGAGCACCGATTTTATTCCAAATGAGGGTGGCCAGGGAGCACTGATCCAGATTGAAGGGTCCCCAGTGAGAGTAGGGTATATATTCCCCCGACCTCCGCGGGCGGAATATATAAAACCTCCCCGGATCTCACTGGCCTCCCCACAATAATCCTTGGCACAACTCGCTGCCACCAACCGCTTCACGGTAACTATTAGCCGAACACACAGACGTGGGATTCAAGATCGAGATAACAGAACAGCCCAAGATTATATAATTTAATCAGCCTAAAGCACACTAGAAACTACAATATATACAATAGGGAATCTACAGAATATACATATGTCAGAGTACAGTTACAGACAAAGCATGGTTTACAAACAGGTATGCAATTCAATCAGTTACCTTGTGCGTCTGGCCACAGGGGGGCGCTGTAGACCAGGTTTCTAGGAACTCCCACAGATGTTTCCTGCACGTGACCCCCAGCGAAAGAACACTGGAAAATGGTCGAAGTAGGGTTATCAACCTGGGCAAATCCAGGTCCCCTCCTACCTTAGTGACCTCAGAGGGAGCACTGCTCCACCCCTGGCTGGAGTTATGGACAAAATCCACAACATGGAATATGGCCATAACTTGGCCTGGGAGCGTCGTAGGCGGACGCCAACGCTCTCATTGTGACAGCTATGAATTTAGCTACAGAATGAGAGGTTTCATGACTTGTCTACTAGTTCCACATTGGCTGATATCACGCCTGGGGTATTTCCCAAGCTCCCGCTCCCATAAAAAAGGGTGTGCCAGCATCGTCCGCATGCGAAAACACCATTTTTATGGTTGCCGTATTTATCGGAAATATGGCTTGCGAGATATGAACCATTTTTTACTGGAGTCGTTCTGTCTGGCTAGTTCCAGAGCCTTATAATGAGATACAACTCTTGTTACAGGGTGACGGCAGGGAGTCATCCTGTGTCCTTTGTTCCCACATCACCTAATTTCCATATCACAGGAGATGGCCATGGGATGGGTTGCTAAACAAGTTGTGTGAAGGAAAGGGGGGGGTGACACCAGGAGAGGGCTTCCTGACATAACTTGAATATCATGATTTATCGTCATATCTCCGGATTTACCTCACAAGGGTATATAGCCAAGAATCACCAGCGACTTAGTGCAATGTATAGCATGCATGCATAAAAATACAAATGAACACTTTCACTAGTGGGGTCAGCACCGGAGGGTGCCGCCTACCGCCCGCTAAGAGCGGGTGTGTAGTCGCCAGAATCCCGTGCCTGGGTGTCCCAGAACTTGTCTCCCCTTTCCAGCTCAGCCTGCACATCAGGAATGGCTGCCGGCGTTCTGTGAAGAGGGGCGGACCGTGGGCGTGCCTTAGACAAAGTGCGGGAAACTGGCTTCCCACTGTGCTCAATGTGAGGGCTGGAGTATGTAAAGCAGATTCCAGCCCTCGGCGCTGACTTTCTGTATAGCGTCCCGCCCTTCCCCTGACTGGCAGGCCTGGGGGCGGGAACGAAACGGAACTAGGCCGCAAAAGCCGGGGACTCTAGTAAAAAGCGCGGCCGACAAATCTGCACGGCCAGCGCGGAAGTCCCCGGCGCACCACAAGTCCCAGCCGCGTCACAGTAAAAACTGTCAGCAGGGGCCGGCGCGGCAGTTCCCCACACACTAACTCCCTTAGCAAGCTGTGGAAGTGTGGCACAAGCGCAGCAGCGCTATTGTCCCCGGCGCACTAACACACCCAGCAATGCTGCAGTGTGTGCGCGGTCTGTACGGGGACACAGAGTACCTTGGCGTAGCAGGGCCCTGTCCCTGACGAAACTCCGCTCCATATCCAGCAGATTCCCCAGGGGCTGTGGACGGAGCACGGTCTCTGTGCCTGGAGACCGGTAAATCCCACTTCACCCAGAGCCCAAAGGGGGATGGGGAAGGATGCAGCATGTGGGCTCCAGCCTCTGTACCCGCAATGGGTACCTCAACCTTAACAAACACCGCCGACACAAAGTGGGGTGAGAAGGGAGCATGCTGGGGACCCTAGTATGGGTCCTCTTTTCTTCCATCCGACATAGTCAGCAGCTGCTGCTGACTAAAACAGTGGAGCTATGCGTGGATGTCTGACCTCCTTCGCACAAAGCTTGAAAACTGAGGAACCCGTGATCCCACGGGGGGTGTATAGGCAGAAGGGGAGGGGCCTTACACTTTTAAGTGTAATGCTTTGTGTGGCCTCCGGAGGCAGTAGCTATACACCCAATTGTCTGGGTCTCCCAATTAGGAGCGACAAAGAAAGAATACCTCGTGATAGGGCCGTCAAACGGCCCTGTCCTACAGGTGGGCAACCGCCGCCTGAAGGACTTGTCTACCTAGGCTGGCGTCCGCCGAAGCGTAGGTATGCACCTGATAATGCTTGGTAAAGGTGTGCAGACTCGACCAGGTAGCTGCCTGGCACACCTGCCGAGCCGTAGCCTGGTGCCGTAATGCCCAGGACGCACCCACGGCTCTGGTAGAATGGGCCTTCAGCCCTGAAGGAACCGGAAGCCCCGCAGAACGGTAGGCTTCAAGAATTGGTTCCTTGATCCACCGAGCCAGGGTGGATTTGGAAGCTTGCAACCCTTTACGCTGACCAGCGACAAGGACAAAGAGTGCATCCGAGCGGCGTAAGGGCGCCGTGCGGGAAATGTAGATCCGGAGTGCTCTGACCAGATCCAACAAATGCAAACCTTTCTCAAATTGATGAACTGGATGAGGACACAAGGAAGGTAATGTGACATCCTGATTGAGATGAAATGGGGATACCACCTTAGGGAGAAACTCAGGAATCGGACGTAGGACCACCTTGTCCTGGTGAAACACCAGGAAGGGAGATTTGCATGAGAGCGCCGCTAGCTCGGACACTCTCCGAAGAGACGTGACCGCTACTAGAAAGGCCACTTTCTGTGAAAGACGAGAAAGGGAAACATCCTTCATAGGCTCGAAAGGCGGCTTCTGGAGAGCAATTAGAACCCTGTTCAGATCCCAGGGCTCTAACGGCCGCTTGTAAGGAGGGACGATATGACAAACTCCTTGCAGGAACGTGCGTACCTGAGTAAGTCTTGCTAGGCGTTTCTGAAAAAATACAGATAGCGCTGAGACTTGTCCTTTAAGGGAACTGAGCGACAAACCTTTTTCCAACCCGGATTGCAGGAAGGAAAGAAAAGTAGGCAATGCAAAAGGCCAGGGAGAAACTCCCTGAGCAGCGCACCAAGATAAGAATATCTTCCACGTCCTGTGGTAGATCTTGGCGGAGGATGGTTTTCTGGCCTGTCTCATGGTGGTAATAACCTTTCGAGATAATCCTGAAGACGCTAGGACCCAGGACTCAATGGCCACACAGTCAGGTTCAGGGCCGCAGAATTCAGGTGGAAAAACGGCCCTTGAGATAGCAAGTCTGGTCGTTCTGGTAGTGCCCATGGTTGGCCTACCGTGAGGTGCCACAGATCTGGGTACCACGATCTCCTCGGCCAGTCTGGAGCGACGAGGATGGCGCGACGGCAGTCGGCCCTGATCTTGCGCAGCACTCTGGGTAACAATGCCAGAGGTGGGGACACATAAGGTAGCCGGAATTGCGACCAATCTTGAACTAAGGCGTCTGCCGCCAGAGCTCGGTGATCGTGAGACCGTGCCATGAAAGCCGGGACCTTGTTGTTGTGCCGTGACGCCATCAGGTCGACGTCCGGCAAACCCCAGCGGCGACAGATCTCCTGAAACACGTCCGGGTGAAGGGACCATTCCCCTGCGTCCATACCCTGGCGACTGAGGAAGTCTGCTTCCCAGTTTTCCACGCCTGGGATGTGAACTGCGGATATGGTGGAAGCCGTGTCTTCCACCCATGTCAGAATCCGTCGGACTTCCTGGAAGGCTTGCCGACTGAGTGTTCCACCTTGGTGGTTGATGTACGCTACCGCTGTGGAGTTGTCCGACTGAATTCGGATCTGCTTGCCTTCTAGCCACTGCTGGAAGGCTTGTAGGGCAAGATACACTGCTCTGATTTCTAGAACATTGATCTGAAGGGTGGACTCTTCCTGAGTCCACGTCCCTTGAGCCCTGTGGTGGAGAAACACTGCTCCCCACCCTGATAGACTCGCGTCTGTCGTGACTACCTCCCAGGATGGGGGTAGAAAGGACTTTCCTTTCGACAAAACGGTGGGAAGAAGCCACCACCGAAGAGATTCCTTGGCCGCCTGAGAAAGGGAGACGTCTCTGTCGAGGGACGTCGACTTCCCGTCCCATTGGCGGAGAATGTCCCATTGTAGTGGACGGAGATGAAACTGCGCGAAAGGGACTGCTTCCATTGCTGCTACCATCTTCCCTAGGAAGTGCATGAGGCGTCTCAAGGGGTGAGACTGGCCTTGAAGGAGAGATTGCACCCCTGTCTGTAGTGAACGCTGTTTGTCCAGCGGAAGCTTCACTATCGCTGAGAGAGTATGAAACTCCATGCCAAGATATGTTAGCGATTGGGTCGGAGTCAGATTTGACTTTGAAAAGTTGATGATCCACCCGAAACTCTGGAGAGTCTCCAGCGCAACATTCAGGCTGTGTTGGCATACCTCTTGAGAGGGTGCCTTGACAAGTAGATCGTCCAAATACGGGATCACAGAGTGACCTTGAGAGTGCAGGACTGCTACTACTGCTGCCATGACCTTGGTGAAGACACGTGGTGCTGTCGCCAGCCCGAAAGGCAGAGCTACGAACTGAAGGTGTTCGTCTCCTATAAGAAAGCGTAGGAAACGCTGGTGCTCTGGAGCAATCGGCACGTGGAGATAAGCATCCTTGATGTCTATAGATGCTAGGAAATCTCCTTGAGACATTGAGGCGATGACGGAGCGAAGGGATTCCATTCGGAACCGCCTGGTTTTTACGTGCTTGTTGAGCAGTTTTAGATCCAGAACGGGACGGAATGACCCGTCCTTTTTTGGCACCACAAACAAGTTGGAGTAAAAACCGTGACCTTGTTCCTGAAGAGGAACGGGGGTCACCACTCCTTCCGCTTTTAGAGTGGACACCGCTAGCCGCAGAGCATCGGCTCGGTCGGGAGGTGGAGAAGTTCTGAAGAAGCGAGTTGGAGGACGAGAGCTGAACTCTATCCTGTACCCGTGAGACAGAATGTCTCTCACCCAACGGTCTGTGACCTGTGGCAGCCAAATGTCGCCAAAGCGGGAGAGCCTGCCACCGACCGAGGATGCGGAGAGAGGAGGCTGAAAGTCATGAGGAAGCCGTCTTGGTAACGGGTCTTCCGGCTGTCTTTTTTGGGCGTGACTGAGTCCGCCAAGAATCTGAGCTCCTCTGATCCTTTTGAGTCCTTTTGGACGAGGAGAATTGGGACCTGCCTGAGCCTCGAAAGGACCGAAACCCCGACTGTCCTCTCCTCTGTTGGGGATTATTTTGTCTGGGCTGAGGTAAAGATGAATCTTTACCCTTGGAGTGTTTAATGATTTCATCTAAGCGCTCCCCAAACAGTCGGTCACGAGAAAATGGCAAACTGGTTAAACACTTTTTGGAAGCAGAATCTGCCTTCCATTCTCTTAACCACAAGGCTCTGCGTAAAACTACGGAGTTGGCGGACGCCACTGCCGTACGGCTCGTAGAGTCTAGGACAGCATTAATCGCGTAAGACGCAAATGCAGACATTTGAGAGGTTAAGGGTGCCACCTGCGGAGCAGATGTACGTGTGACCGTGTCAATCTGTGTAAGACCAGCTGAAATAGCTTGGAGTGCCCATACGGCTGCGAATGCTGGAGCAAACGACGCGCCGATAGCTTCATAGATGGATTTCAACCAGAGCTCCATCTGCCTGTCAGTGGCATCTTTAAGTGCCGCCCCATCTTCCATTGCAACTAAGGATCTAGCTGCAAGCCTGGAGATTGGAGGATCCACCTTGGGACACTGGGTCCAGCCCTTGACCACGTCCGGGGGAAAAGGATAACGTGTATCCTTAAGCCGTTTGGAAAAACGTTTATCCGGATAAGCGTGGTGTTTCTGGATTGCCTCTCTAAAGTCAGAGTGGTCCAGAAATACACTTAATTTACGCTTGGGATACCTGAAATGGAATTTCTCCTGCTGTGAAGCTGTCTCCTCCACAGGAAGAGCAGGGGGAGAAATGTCCAACATTTTATTGATGGACGCTATAAGATCATTCACTATGGCGTCACCATCTGGTGTATCCAAATTGAGAGCGGTCTCAGGATCAGAATCCTGATCAGCTATCTCCGCCTCATCATACAGAGAGTCCTGCTGGGACCCTGACCAGTGTGATGAAGTCGAGGGCCGCTCATAGCGAGCTCGCTTAGGCTGTCTGGGACTGTCGTCCGTGTCCGAGCCATCACCCTGGGATGCAAGAGACACCCCCGGATCCCGGAGCTGTTCCGACTGAGGGGGACCAGGGAGCAATGAGTTAACAGTGTCCATGGCCTGAGTTACTGGTCTAGACTGCAATGTTTCAAGAATTTTAGTCATAGTCACAGACAATCTGTCAGCAAAGACTGCAAACTCCGTCCCTGTCACCTGGACAGTATTCACAGGAGGTTCTGCCTGGGTCACCTCCAGCAGAGGCCCCGGCCGAGCAAGTGCCACAGGGGCCGAGCACTGCACACAGTGGGGGTCAGTGGAACCTGCCGGTAGAACAGCCCCACATGCGGTACAAGCAGCATAGAAAGCCTGTGCCTTGGCACCTTTGCTTTTTGCGGTCGACATGCTGTTGTGTCCTCTGAGAAATCTAGGAGGGTATATAGCAGAGAATCCCCAGCGACCGTACAGTGCAATGTAAAGCTGCAAGCATAAAATACAATATACACTTCGGCACCAGTGGGGGTCAGCCCTTGAGGGCAGCTTACCGCCCGCTGAAAAGCGGGTGTGTGGGCACCAGAATCCCGTGTCTGGGTCTCCCAGTCTCCTCTCTCCAGCTCAGACTGCAGACAGGAATGGCTGCCGGCGTCCTGTGAAGAGAGGCGGACCGTGGGCGTGCCTCAAACAAAGTGCGGGAAACTGGCGTCCCACTGTGCCCAGTGTGAGGGCTGGAGTATGCAAAGCAGACTCCAGCCCTCTGCGCTGACGTTCTGTACAGCGTCCCGCCCTTCCCCTGACTGGCAGGCCTGGGGGCGGGAACGAAACGGAACTAGGCCGCAAAAAGCCGGGGACTCGAGTAATAAGCGCGGCCGTGATATATGCACGGCCAGCGCGGAAGTCCCCGGCGCACCACAAGTCCCAGCCACGCCGCAGCGAAAAAACTGACAGCAGCGGCCGCGCGGCAGTTTCAATTACATGTCCCCTCTCAGCAAAGCTGTAGATAGGAATGGCACCAGCGCGCAGCGCTGTTGTCCCCGGCGCACTAACACACCCAGCAACGCTGCGGTGTGCGCGCGATATGTACGGGGACACAGAGTACCTTAACGTAGCAGGGCCTTTCCCTGACGATACTCAGCTCCATTCCAGCAGGTTCTCCAGGGGCTGTGGATGGAGCACGGTCTCAGTGCCTGGAGACCGGTAAAATCCCACTTCACCCAGAGCCCTAAGGGGGATGGGGAAGGATGCAGCATGTGGGCTCCAGCCTCCGTACCCGCAATGGGTACCTCAACCTTAACAAACACCGCCGACAAAAAGTGGGGTGAGAAGGGAGCATGCTGGGGGCCCTAGTATGGGCCCTCTTTTCTTCCATCCGACATAGTCAGCAGCTGCTGCTGACTAAACAGTGGAGCTATGCGTGTATGTGTGCCTCCTTCGCACAAAGCATGAAAACTGAGGAGCCCGTGATCCCACGGGAGGGTGTATAGCCAGAAGGGGAGGGGCCTTACACTTTTAAGTGTAATACTTTGTGTGGCCTCCGGAGGCAGTAGCTATACACCCAATTGTCTGGGTCTCCCAATTAGGAGCGACAAAGAAAGTGCGGGAATCTGGTGCCCCATGTTGCTCAGTGAGGGGGGAGGAGGATACAAAGTATGCTCCTGCCCTCAGCGCTGACGTCCAGTGCAGCGTCCCGCCCTTACCCCTGACTGGCAGGCCCGGGGGCGGGAATATGCGGCACTAGGCCGCAAAAGCCGGGGACTAAAGTTATAAGCGCGGCCGGCAAACAAGCGCGGCCAGCGTGGTAGTCCCGGCGCACTAACACACCCAGCAGCTGCTGCAGTGTCCATTACCCAGGCGCACTATGCGCCGTCCCCAAGGGGACACAGAGTACCTCAGAGTCGCAGGGCCTTGTCCCTGATGATACCCGGCTCCTGTCCAGCAGATTCCCCCAGGGGCTGCGGAGGGAGCGCGGGTCCCAGCGCCTGGTGACCGGTCAGGATCCCACTTCACCCAGAGCCCCTAAGGGATGGGGAAGGAAAACAGCATGTGGCTCCTGCCTATGTACCCACAATGGGTACCTCAACCTTAACAGCACCGCCGACCCAAGTGGGGTGAGAAGGGAGCATGCTGGGGGCCCTGTATGGGCCCACTTTTCTTCTATCCGATATAGTCAGCAGCTGCTGCTGACTAAAATGTGGAGCTTGCGTGGATGTGTGCCTCCTTCCACAAAGCAAAAAACTGAGGAGCCCGTGATGCACGGGAGGGTGTATAGGCAGAGGGGAGGGGTTTACACTTTTAAGTGTAATGCTTTGTGTGACCTCCGGAGGCAGTAGCTATACACCCAATTGTCTGGGTCTCCCAATGGAGCGACAAAGAAAAATATTTTTACATTCAATGTTGGACAAAAGAAATTCATTATCGATTCCACTGGACACTACCTCCTTGTTTCTTCTGCTTAAATGAACTGCAAAGTTTAAAGTTGTTGGGTATAAGGAAAGGAGATTAAAAAAAAAAATGTAAAGAAACAGAAACCCTCACAAATGAAGTGGAGGGTCAAGGAGTCTTGATCCAGAACATCTGCCAGATGGCAGCAATGAGGCTGTATACCATGAACGCTAGTTGAAGCTCCTTACATCTAATCCAATTCTGTATTTAGGACCCACCCCATGTCCTCTTGAAAAGAGGTTTCAACTTTAATAGTAGTAAAAAAAGGAAAGCAGTAGAGGAAGCTGAAGAGGAGTCAGTGGGCAGCCTCTGAATTGCTGACATGGGAATAACCCTTAGGCTATGCGCCCACGGGACTATGTACCTGCGGATATTTTCCCTGCAACCACAGATCTGAAAAAGATTTATCTCTGTGTTACAGGGCCTTTAGAGTCAGTGTTAAGAAGGGGGGGGGGGGAGGAAGAAGAAGGACTGCGAATCTGCAACCGTCAATTAAATTTTAGCACTTTAGGAAAGTGATTGTACATATGGACCTTTTTGGATATGGATATGCGATAAGTGTGAAAAGCGTGCCAAGAACTCACCTCCACAGTAATAGCAGCCCTCTGACTACGGTGTCCTACAAGGTCAATTTTCTCATATGCTCGTATCATGTACTTCTTAGCAACATCATACATCCAGTTGGGGCAGGTTGCAGAGAAGAGAAGTGTCTGTGGATTCTCATCTGGATCTTTACAAAAGGAATAAAAAAAGTGCCTTTTACTGAGAGCAATTCCAGTATTGTAACTTGGTGCTTAGATTCAAACTTTTAATGTGCTCTCATATGTCCTTTATAAATATTTTGCACAATTCTGCTAACCTACAATTTTATAGCCTGTGTTAAAAACATTCAATTATTTTCACCTACCGGATTTATAGCGGACAGTTAGGATTTCTTCGACTTGTTCAGAGAAGCCCATGTCAAACATCATGTCGACCTCATCTAACACCACGTGTTTCAGAGCGGTGAGATCCAGCTTGAAGTTCTGGATAAGATCTCTTACACGACCAGGGGTCCCAACCAAAATATCAATCCCAGTTTTTATGGCAAATGCTGTAGGGAAGAGTAAACAGAATAGTTCAGTTTTTAACAATCTTTGCTTATTTTCCAACACAAAGCAGAATGTATTGTGGCCTAGGAGGGAGTAGAGAAAGGGACTAACATTCATTTTTTAAAGTGTAACCAACCCTGATTTTGCATTATGAAGCACAAATGCTCCAATCCTTTGTGCTACACAAGCTTACCTTGCGGCTGGTATGGCGTTCCTCCATAGAAACAACAAGTCTTCAGCTTTTTAGAGATGCTGCGAATTTCATTTGTGATCTGAATAGCAAGTTCTCTTGTGGGTGTAAGGATAACCACCTGTGAAAGTAGTCATTGTAAGGAAGCTACATTTTTTGCTATCGGATTCTAATCATTTTAGATATTTTACAATCACAAAGAAAATTGCACGTCATTCAAGATACAAGGGAGTGAGAGTTGGCATGTCCCCTCAAGAGATTGATGAAGCCACATGAAGTTCTCTACATATCCCCCAAAATGTTCTCAAACGTAAGCCATATTTTCCCTCAAAGACTCTACACTATCCATATTATATTGAATTTAATTTATAAATATTTATTAAATTATCTAGAAATTATGGTGATGGCCTACATACTTTACTTTAATCCAATAACTCAACCATGATTGAACATCCAAGCAGAATTGTTACTAGATTCTGGAACCTAACAATAGTTTTCTTCCTATACATAGCATCCAAACTGTTCTTTGCGGAATGCAATATATCCTTATAAGAAAACAGTCTTACCCGGGGTGGCCGTCCTTGCGCCAATGGGTTTTTATCTTGGATTAATCTTTCGATCACAGGGATTGCAAATGACAAGGTTTTGCCTGTACCAGTGCGAGCCTGGACCACAACATCCTTACCACTGTAAGCTGTATGGAAGGTTTTGGCTTGGATGGGAAACAGGTAAGAGACCCCTTTAGCTGTAAAACAAGACAAATTGAATGAAATGACTACAGGCTTTGTTTCTTACTAACATTGAATAATGGCAAGTAAACTCTACAAGTAGGTTTGTTGGGGAAGAAGGGAATTTTGTTTACTTACCGTAAATTCCTTTTCTTCTAGCTCCAATTGGGAGACCCAGACAGTGGGTGTATAGCTACTGCCCTCTGGAGGCCGCACAAAGAACTACACTTAAAAGTGTAAGGCCCCTCCCCTTCTGGCTATACACCCTCCCGTAGGAGTACAGATTCCTCAGTTTTAGTACCAAAGCAAGAAGGAGGAAAGCCAATAACAGTTTCAAAAACAAATTCAATCCGATAACATGATCGGAGAACTTAAGAAACAACATGAACAACATGTGCACCCGAAAAACGAAACCCTAAGAACAAATAGGGCGGGTGCTGGGTCTCCCAATTGGAGCTAGAAGAAAAGGAATTTACGGTAAGTAAACAAAATTCCCTTCTTCTTTTTCGCTCCTAATTGGGAGACCCAGACAGTGGGACGTCCAAAAGCAGTCCCTGGGTGGGTAAAAAGATACCACATGAACGGGCTGTCAGACAGCCTCTTCCTACAGGTGGGCCACCGCCGCCTGAAGGACCTGTCTACCTAGGCTGGCATCTGCCGAAGCGTAGGTATGCACTTGATAGTGTTTGGTAAACGTGTGCAGACTCGACCAGGTAGCCGCCTGGCACACTTGCTGAGCCGTAGCCTGATGCCGCAATGCCCAGGACGCACCCACGGCTCTGGTAGAATGGGCCTTCAGTCCAGATGGAATCGGAAGCCCAGCAGAACGGTATGTGTGAAGAATTGGTTCCTTGATCCACCGCGCCAGGGTGGATTTGGAAGCTTGCGATCCCTTATGCTGACCAGCGACTAGGACAAAGAGCGCATCAGAACGGCGTAGAGCCGCCGTGCGAGAAATGTAAATCCTGAGTGCTCTCACCAGGTCCAACAGATGTAAACCCTTTTCAAATTGGTGAACTGGATGCGGACACAAAGATGGTAAAGTGATATCCTGATTGAGATGAAAGGAAGAAACCACCTTGGGAGAAAACTCTGGAATTGGACGCAGTACTACCTTGTCTTGGTGAAACACCAGGAAGGGAGATTTGCAAGATAACGCCGCTAGCTCGGACACTCTTCGAAGAGACGTGACCGCCACAAGAAAAACTACCTTTTGTGAAAGCCGAGAAAGGGGAACCTCTTTCAAAGGCTCGAAAGGCGGCTTCTGGAGAGCAATGAGAACCTTGTTCAGATCCCAGGGTTCCAATGGCCGTCTGTAAGGAGGAACGATATGACAAACTCCTTGGAGAAAAGTGCGTACTTTAGAAAGCTGTGCCAAGCGCTTCTGAAAGAATACGGATAGCGCGGAGACTTGACCCTTAAGAGAGCTAAGCGACAAGCCTTTTTCCAACCCAGACTGCAGGAAGGAAAGAAAAGTTGGCAATGCAAATGGCCAGGGAGAAAACCCTTGAGCCACGCACCACGCTAAGAATATCTTCCACGTTCTGTGATAGATCTTAGCCGAGGATGGTTTTCTAGCCTGTCTCATTGTGGCAACAACTTCATGAGATAAACCTGAGGCCGCTAGGATCCAGGACTCAATGGCCACACAGTCAGGTTCAGGGCCGCAGAATTCAGATGGAAAAACGGCCCTTGAGACAGCAAATCTGGACGGTCTGGTAGTGTCCACGGTTGGCCTACCGTGAGATGCCACAGATCCGGGTACCACGACCTTCTTGGCCAATCTGGAGCGACGAGTATGGCTCGATGGCAGTCGGACCTGATTTTCCGGAGAACTCTGGGTAACAATGCTAGAGGTGGGAACACATAGGGGAGTCGGAATTGCGACCAATCCTGAACCAAGGCGTCTGCCGCCAGTGCTCGGTGATCGTGAGACCGTGCCATGAAAACTGGGACCTTGTTGTTGTGTCGTGACGCCATCAGATCGACGTCCGGCGTCCCCCAGCGGCAACAGATCTGCTGAAACACGTCCGGGTGAAGGGACCATTCTCCTGCGTCCATGCCCTGGCGACTGAGAAAGTCTGCTTCCCAGTTTTCCACGCCTGGGATGTGAACTGCGGATATGGTGGACGCTCTGCTTTCCACCCACGTCAAAATCCGTTGGACTTCTTGAAAGGCTTGGCGACTGCGTGTTCCCCCTTGGTGGTTGATGTACGCCACCGCCGTGGAATTGTCCGACTGAATCCGAATCTGTTTGCCTTCCAGCCATTGTTGGAAGGCTCGCAGGGCAAGATAGATTGCTCTGATTTCCAGAACATTGATCTGCAGGGTGGACTCTTCCAGAGTCCACATCCCCTGAGCCCTGTGGTGGAGATACACCGCTCCCCACCCTGATAGGCTCGCATCCGTCGTGACCACTGCCCAGGACGGGGGAAGGAACGACTTTCCCTGTGACAATGAGGTGGGGAGAAGCCACCAACGCAGAGAGTCCTTGGCAGTCTGAGAGAGGGAGACAGTCCTGTCGAGGGACGTCGATTTCCCGTCCCATTGGCGTAGAATGTCCCATTGTAGAGGGCGCAGATGAAACTGCGCGAACGGGACTGCCTCCATTGCTGCTACCATCTTTCCTAGGAAATGCATGAGGCGCCTCAGTGAGTGCGACTGGCTCTGAAGGAGAGATTGCACTCCAGTCCGCAGCGAGCACTGCTTGTCCAGTGGAAGCTTCACTATCGCTGAGAGAGTATGAAACTCCATGCCAAGATAAGTCAGAGATTGGGTCGGGGTTAGATGAGACTTTGGAAAGTTGATAATCCACCCGAAACTCTGGAGAGTGTCTAGTGCCACTTTCAGACTGTGTTGGCATGCCTCTTGAGAGGGTGCCTTTATAAGCAGGTCGTCTAGATACGGGATGACCGAGTGACCCTGCGAGTGCAGAACAGCTACTACTGCTGCCATGACCTTGGTGAAGACCCGGGGGGCTGTTGCCAGACCGAAAGGTAACGCTACGAACTGCAGGTGTTCGTCGTGTATGACGAAGCGTAGGAAACGCTGATGCTCTGGTGCGATCGGCACGTGGAGATACGCATCTTTGATATCTATTGATGCTAGAAAATCTCCTTGAGACATTGAGGCTATGACGGAGCGTAGGGATTCCATCCGGAACCTCCTGACTTTTACGTGTCTGTTGAGCAACTTTAGATCCAGGACGGGCCGATACGATCCGTCCTTTTTTGGGACCACAAACAGATTGGAGTAAAAACCGTGACCTTGTTCCTGAAGAGGGACGGAGGTCACCACTCCTTCCGCTTTTAGGGCGGCCACCGCCTGCAACAGAGCATCGGCTCGGTCTGGTGGGGGAGAAGTTCTGAAGAAACGAGTTGGCGGACGAGAACTGAACTCTATCCTGTACCCGTGAGACAGAATATCCCTCACCCAACGGTCTTTGACGTGTGACAGCCAGATGTCGCCAAAGTGGGAAAGCCTCCCACCGACCGCGGGTGTGGGAATCGGAGACCTCAAGTCAGGAGGACGCCGTTTTGGCAACGGTTCCTCCGGCTGCCCTTTTTGGGCGTGACTGAGACCTCCAAGAATCTGAGCGTCTCTGGTCTTTTTGAGTCTTTTTTGACGATGCGAATTGGGACCTGCCCGGTCCTCGAAAGGACCGATAACCAGACTGACCCTTCCTCTGTTGGGGTCTGTTTTGTCTGTGTTGCGGTAAGGATGAGTCCTTACCCTTGGAGTGTTTGATGATTTCATCCAAACGCTCTCCAAACAATCGGTCACGAGAAAAAGGCAAATTGGTTAAGCACTTCTTGGAATGAGAATCTGCTTTCCAATGTCTCAACCACAGGGCCCTACGCAAAACAACGGAGTTGGCTGACGCCACTGCCGTGCGGCTTGTAGCGTCAAGAACAGCATTAATCGCGTACGACGCGAATGCCGCCATTTGCGAGGTCAATGGTGCTACCTGCGGGGCAAATGCACGTGTGACGGAGTCAACTCGCGCAAGCCCGGCTGAGATAGCTTGGAGTGCCCATACGGCTGCAAAAGAAGGCGCTAATGACGCTCCAATCGCTTCATAGATGGATTTCAGCCAGAGCTCCATCTGCCTGTCAGTGGCATCTTTAAGTGCCGCTCCATCTTCAACTGCAACCAAGGATCTAGCTGCAAGCCTGGAAATTGGAGGATCCACTTTTGGACACTGGGTCCAACCTTTGACCACCTCAGGGGGAAAAGGATAGCGTGTATCTTTAAGCCGTTTAGGAAAACGCCTTTCAGTTGCGTTTTGCGGACGACATGCTGCTGGCTCTCTGAATGTGAGAGAGTCTATAGCCAAAGGGCGACCAGCGCTATGTAATACCAAGTATTTGTAGCAACAAAATACTAAGAATACTACTGGCACAAGAGGGGTGAGCCCTGAGGGCTGCTTACCGCCCGCTGAATAGCGGGTAAGAGGCTGCAGAAATCCTTGTCTGGGTCTCCCCGGCTCCCCTCTGCAGCTCAGCGTGTCAGCAGGAATGGCTGCCGGCGTCTGTGGAGAGGGGCGGTCCGTGGGAGTTCCCAAACAAAAGTGCGGGAAACAGTGTCCCCTCTGTGCCGATTGTGAGGGCTGGAGTATGTAAAAACGACTCCAGCCCTCAGCGCTGATGCACTGGCCAGCGTCCCGCCCCTCTCCTGACTGGCAGGTCTGGGGGCGGGAACGAACGGGAGCAGGCCGCAAAAGCCGGGGACTCGAGTTATCAGCGCGGCCGCCGTAAAAGCGCGGGCCGCGCTGAAGTCCCCGGCGCACCACAAGTGCCAGCCGCGCCGCAGTCCCAGCGGCCGGCATGACCGATTTCTAGATGTGGCCAGCGTCCCGCCCCTCTCCTGACTGGCAGGTCCGGGGGGCGGGAACGAACGGAAGCAGGCCGCAAAAGCCGGGGACTCGAGTTATCAGCGCGGCCGCCGTAAAAGCGCGGGCCGCGCTGAAGTCCCCGGCGCACCACAAGTGCCAGCCGCGCCGCAGTCCCAGCGGCCGGCGCGACCGATTCCTGGAAGTGTGCCTGCTTCAGCTAAGCTGAATGAGGCCATGGCACAAGCGCCGTAGCGCTGATGTCCCCCGGCGCACTACAACACCCAGCATGCTGCGGTGTGAGCGCCTGCACGGGGACACAGAGTACCTTGAGGATGCAGGGCCATGTCCCTGATGTACTCCGCTCCATCCAGCATCTTGTCCAGGGGCTGTAGATGGAGCCCGGTCTCCGTGCCTGGAGACCAGTAAATCCCACTTCACCCAGAGCCCTGTAAAAAGGGATGGGGAAGGAATCAGCATGTGGGCTCCTGCCGCCGTACCCGCAATTGGTACCTCAACCTTACAAACACCTCCGACATACAGTGGGGTGAGAAGGGAGCATGCTGGGGACACCATATGTGTCCTCTTTTCTTCCATCCGACATAGTCAGCAGCTGCTGCTGACTAAAAACAATGGAGCTATGCGTGCGTGTCTGACCTCCTTGCGCACAAAGCTAAAACTGAGGAATCTGTACTCCTACGGGAGGGTGTATAGCCAGAAGGGGAGGGGCCTTACACTTTTAAGTGTAGTTCTTTGTGCGGCCTCCAGAGGGCAGTAGCTATACACCCACTGTCTGGGTCTCCCAATTAGGAGCGAAAAAGAAAGGAGGAATGGATGTTGATAAAACTATAGTGTAAAGAGAGTTGCACATATATTCATAGGCATTATCATTACTTCAGAAAGCGGGATGGCCGTGCAAAAACTCCAGTGTAACATACTAGTGCCAGATACAGATATGTTTATTTACACGAAAATGTACATCTTGGGATATTAACATCACAGGTTGATAAGGAAAGTATGAAGTCGGCTCAGGGGCTGGACTTTTTTTATGCAATGCAAATGCCGGCTGTGTTATGTAGCCAGCACCTGCAGCGTTCAGAGCTGTCTCACGCAGCTGCTGGTTAACTGTGCCGGTATTAATCTGCCAGCAGCATTTAATTACCACCACTAGCTTCCATCAGTGCCCACAACACGATCACAGAGAACCAAATGGGTCACCATGGAAGGCTAGGCTTGCTGAAAATCCCCCCCCTCCCCTTTTGGGCCATGATCCTGTGAGGCCCATACAAGACCTGTAATTTCCCTATATGTTGTAGACACAAAAAAAAAAAAAAGTAAGTATAGCTAACACAAGACAAAAAGCAAGAACATTTTACCTTTTAGATTTGTAATGGTTTCTGGACTAATAGGAAATTTAGAAAAGTCGCCAGCTATTTTCTCCAAGGCAGTCTCCTGCAAATATAAATACATGTAATAAAAACAGAATACTAATATATACAGTATATAATAGAAAGAATTTTAATGTAGAGTATCACCCTAAAGTGACCAGTCATGACAATTTTACTAAAGCCATGCTGGTAATGTGTATGTAAATTCATTTTCAAGAGTCTACTGCGGCAGTGGATTGCACCTACTGTTCTGAATGATGACATGTTCACAGTCTGTGAACAAGTGTGGGTCAGGACTGATCACCTTGGGTGCAGTTTTAGTGGTCGCTCAATCCCCCACACCTATGGCAGGCTCAGCCACAATCAATATCATGTACATATATATATATATATATATATATATATATATATATATATATATATATATATATATATATATATATATATATATATATATATATATATATATATATATATATATATATACACATATATACACACACATATATAATATATATATATATATATATATATAATATATATATATATATATATATATATATATATATATATATACACATACATACATACATACATATATATATATACATACATACATATATATACACACACACACACACACACACACACACACACATACATACATACATATATATATTACACATACATACATACATACATACATACATTACATATATATCCGTATTTTTCGCTTTATAAGACGCCCTTTTCCTCCCCAAAATTTGGGAGGAAAATGGGGGGTGCGTCTTACAAAGCGGTACGGGGGGGGGGGGGGGGGGGGGGAGGGGGCGGGGGGGTTTCCTGTCTGAGGCGATCGGGTGCCTGTGCTTGCGTGCGGCGGCAGCCAGGTACCCGTGGCTGTGTGCGGGCGGCAGCGGGTGCTGTGTGGGGTCGGCAGCCGGGTACCTGTGCTTGCATGCGGTGGCAGCCGGGTACCCATGGCTGTGTGCGGGCGGCAGCCGGGTGCTGTGTGCGAGCGGCAGTCGGGTGCCCTCACACAGGCACCCAGCTGCCGCCCGCACACAGCCATGGGTACCCGGCTGCCTCCGCATGCAAGCACAGGTACCCAGCGGCTTGTACGCAGGGTGGGCGGGCAGCCTTCTGGCTGCCACTCTGTGCATGCGGGGCGGGCGGCTGTGCAGCATGTTACCAGTTGTCCGCGGTCCCACTTTCAAATGATGGCGCCGGTGGAGCTCTTGGATGAGAGCTCCACCTGCGTACGCACTGCTCCGGGAGTCAGCGCGTGCGCAGATGGAGCCCTTGGATGAGAGCTCCATCTGCGCATGCGTCGCTGCGGGCGCCATTACTTGAATCGGGACCGCGGACACACTCCACCACTGAGCAGTCCCTGCCGCTGCCACCACTGAGCAGTCGCCACCGCTCCCACCACTGAACCGGGACCGCGGACACACTCCACCACTGAGCAGTCCCTGCCGCTGCCACCACTGAGCAGTCGCCGCCGCTCCCACCAGAGCCGGGACCGCGGACACATTCCACCACTGAGCAGTCCCTGCCGCTGCCACCACTGAGCAGTCGCCACCGCTCCCCACCACTGAACCGGGACCGCGGACACATTCCACCACTGAGCAGTCGCCGCCGCTCCCACCAGAGCCGGGACCGCGGACACATTCCACCACTGAGCAGTCCCTGCCGCTGCCACCACTGAGCAGTCGCCGCCGCTCCCACCACTGAACCGGGACCGCGGACACACCACCACTGAGCAGTCCCTGCCGCTGCACCACTGAGCAG